>NC_068991.1:24924159-24937824 GCF_001194135.2 Octopus bimaculoides
TATATATATATGTATATTTGTGTGTGTATACACACACATACATACTCGAAGTTATAGTAGAAAACTCTTGCCCAAGGTGCTACATGGTGGGACTGAACCCGGAACCATGTGGCTGGGAAGTAAACTTTTTATCACACAGCCGCGCCCATATGTGACCTACAACATGGATCTACTCGGTGAATTCTTTTTAGTTTCCGTCTGTCCAGTTATAAGTTAACTTGAAGCTAAAGAAAATGAGATTTGCTCAAGATGTCACGCTGTGGAATCGAACTTGGGACTGTGTGACTGCGAAACGAATTTCTTAAGCATTCGGCCATGCTGCATCTACGAACTGTTGCAATAAAGACGAGAATAAATGAAAACATATTCCGCTCTATTGAAAGTGCTTATATTTCTGACAATTAACTGATTTTACACACACACACATATAAATATAAATTAAAAAGTAAAATAATATATAGTTTTGGATGAATTTTGCCAATGACTACGCAACAGGTATCAGAGATTAATAATAAATTAAAGTGTTAGGTTTCAGGTATGAAGTTCTCCGTGATTTTTATTCGTAAGTTATGTATGCGTATCCATTCACTTTAGTTGTCTAGAAAAAATAAATACATATTTTGTAGCCACATTTATACGAATAATAAAATAAACAACATATTCAGGGCTCTAGCTACAATTAAAAGGTGTTCACATATATTTGTGTGTGTAACTGTGCATATGCGTTATATGTGTTTGTATATGTATATATATATATATATATATATATATATATGAAACAGACCACGCACTTGATATCTTGAGAGAGGAAAATAAATTTGTTGACTCAAGGCTGTCATGTTTTGAAGTTTTTTAAACTATTAAAGTAGAAAAATCCTTCTAAAATTAATTTATTTAGCTACCCGCCCTACCATCTCTCAAATACATACGCGCCCTCCTCTTTCACCATCCCAAACCATATCTGTTTTGTTGACTTATTTAATCTATAAGTTTCCGTTGATGGACGTTTAAAGACTTTTGTTCAATTTTCTTCTCTCTGGATAAATTTTATACGGAGATCAGATCGTGCTATAAGTTAATATCATAGTGGATGTGGAGTTATACAGATTGAAAACAAAAACCTTTTTTTTTCTATCTTCATACAGGAAGTTACGCGTTGACGGCAGGGAACCTGCAAATCTCGGGTATGTAATTAATTGTCTCTGATAATCACTTTAATTTATGTCTGTACAATCTGCTGTAGATGTATATCTGTCGATATACTGTTCTTTTTTAACAAATGACGATACTTTATATGTTACAAAAACTTTATAAAGTGACATACACACGCCCACACAAACAAGACATTTTTACGATATACTTTACGAGCTGACGAAATAGCAGCTAAATCACCTTCAAACCACATCTTATCATAAATAAAAAGGAACACATGATATAATATAGTCCTTGATATCCCTATAGTTGGGATGAACTTAAGCCTGTTAAATTTGTGTTAACCGACGGCTGAACAACCAAAACTATATATTTTTTGTTAGGAATATAATGAGAAAATATTTTGTCTCTATCGGAGAAAACATGTAGAAAATAATTATAAATTATACAATATATTCGGTGATTTTATCTCCTTTTTGTCATTAATTCTTCTCCCTTTTGTCCTTTTTTTTAAATATATTTATCGATTTTTGTTTTAATGTTTTCTTACCTGAAAAGTTTGACTAAACGCTTGATTAGTAGTAAAGTATGTATGTCTATAATCTGCTCTTTTATTCTTTTACTTTACTTGTTTGTTATTGGACTATGGCCATACTGGAGTACCTACAAGAATATATTAATCGAATTGTACAGTATTATATATTGACGAGTATACGAGTGTACACTTCGATTAATATATTCACTCTTGACAAATATACGAGTGTATATTTTTTTTCTGATTTATGGGTTCTTAGACGGATATATATATATATATATATATATATATATATATATATATATATATATACTAGTGTATTCTGCTTATTTAGTTCCAGTTTGAGATATTGAACACTATCGATGACAAAGATTATCAAGAAATATATGAGTGTATGTGGGTATATGAGATGCTATAAGAGTGTATGTGTGTATATATATATATAATTTTACAAGTTTGGGATAGTGACTTCGAAGTTACGGCCTGCTCGCCGTCGTTGGACTCTCAGTTTAATCTAAAATTGTTTTTATTATAATTGACATAAAGACTAACATTAATATATGTATGTACACACAAACACACACTGTGTGTGTGTTTGTGTTAATATAAAAACAACGTTAAACTTAAAGATTAATCGATACTTTTTAATGGAATACATGTTTATTAAACTTTTTCAAGGAAAAGATTGACTGTGATTTCGAAGTTTCGACTGGCTTGTCTTCGTCACATATCATTGATATATGGATAACGTTAATATTACCTATAAAAAATAGGTTAATTATGTAGAGGTATAGTCATAGGTCGTTACACACACGCACATGTGTATGTACGTGTATATGGATATACTTGTGTATGTGTTGCGGTAAAGATTTTTATTTTCCTTTTGTTTACGTGTCTGAGAAAATTTTTCGCTCATTCCCAGGTAATCTTCTCTAACCAACCAACTAACAATGATAATTATTATAATACTACCAGACCCAGTTTAATAATAATAGTCTCTATAGAATTTGATTTCTTTCATTTGTCGATCTTCGGTCATCGGGTTTATTCGTTCTGAAATTAGTATTATCGACTTTGCCGTTCATCCTTTCGGTGGCGATAAAATAGGTACTAGTTGAGCACTAGGGTCGATGTAATCGACTTATCACCTCCTCCGAACTTGCTGGCCTTGCGCCAAAATTTGAAACCATTATCATTTTTATTATATTTGTTGTCATCTATCCTGGGTTAACTTTGATCAAGCTACGATCAAAGGGCGCTTCAACCGTAGCCTCTCCGTCTTTTTGTTTCAAACAGCAAGTTTATCTAGGACTACTCAAAATTTGTCGTTCCGTTCTTAAACTAGTAAGGTGTGAATTAAGGACGATTTAGCTGCTAATTCTAGCATGTTAATTAATCGCATTAGGACTTCCTCGTTTTCTTGTTTTAAAATTTATTATTTGTATCATGGCTTCAAAAATAATGAGTGTTTGGAACTATTGACATCAACGTATGCTAATTAACACCTACTAATGAGGTTCTAGTTATTTGATTCTATAAGTTGTTATAAGGCTTATACACACACACACAGCGAAGGTGTGTAAGCCGGATCTTCGAAGTCACCGTCAACTTTTTTCTTTGTAAAAGTTTAATAAACAACTTGTACTACAACTACTAAACAAACGTCTATTAAAAAGTACGGAGTAATCTTTTGATTTATTGCTAAATTGTTTTTATATATAACTTGACATAAAAATACACACATCAGTACAAAGAGAATTTATTTTAATTATTCATTACGTTTGCAATAATATTATTTTATTACATTCAGTTTTCGATACAATACGGAATATATATTTAATAGTGGTAATTAATTCATTCATTAAAAGAGACAAATGACTTGACAAGCTCATAGTAGACAGATAAGTTACACAAATATATTCTAGTATTAAAATAATAATCCAAAAAGAAAAAATAAACAAAAATTCAGCGGGATTATAGAAAAATATTTTATCTGTGAAAAATTATAAACTTACAAAAAAAGGGGGTTTATAATTAAAAGAAAAGCATATTTGTAAAATATAAAGTGAGATAGAAAAAGGTTGGTCTAACATCTTTATTTTTGTAGTTTCTTCCGAGATTAGTCTTGTGTGCTTGTCAAAGACCTTTGATAAGCACACAAGTTGATTTAAAGTAGTCAGAATAGTTTAAGGTTAGTAAGCAAAAGAGACAAATATCATGTACAAACAGGTAAAATAGGTGACACGGAGGTAGTAGTTTTGTTGTTTTAATGGCTAGGTGGTAAATTAGTTTCACCTTTGTTGTAGGATAAGATAATAGGCGTTCACACCTGAGATACTGATAGTTCTCTCTCTTCGGATCTTTTTCGTTTTCTTCCAACTACTTGAAGATTTTTCAATTCTTAATAGAATGTTTTCAAATTTTCAACACGTAGTTTTGCATGCTGATGACAAATACCGCATTCATTTATTGCCTTCCTCAAACATTAATCACCCTCGTTTTCTTACTTACGTTAGTAGCGTGTAAATATATTATCTACAGGTGACGTGTGCCATTGAACACATGCACATACACACGTTAGCTTGCTCGGGATCTATTCTTCACTCTCATTAAAAGTTTGGAAACAGAAATGAAATCGTGAGTTAAATATTAAATAAAATCTCAATTAGCGAAAACAGGAGTAAATGTAATAACAACTATTTCATTGTTATCCAACATCAGAAAACGTCCCAGCTGTGACCATTCTATCTTTTTGTGTATTAGGAACGTCAATGTTCAATGTAGCCTTTATTTAAGAATAAGATGTTTACGAGGGAGATTTAGTTGCTATTTCGTTGTGTTTCGAAATATCCATAACGATTAAAGCGTACTCTTTTCTATTTTCATTTTTTTTCGTTTTTTCTTTTCTACTGTTATTTAATATACTAGTTTGTCAGAATAGTAATTTCAAGAGTCTGACAAACTAGAATAATAAATGATGACGAAAAAAAGGGAAAATGTATCAAGAATAGTGATAAAAAGTTCGGTTTAATTGTGAAAGCTATTCCGAAACCCGACCGTTATTTCTAGCATATCGGGCGACATATATTAGCACCCATTTTGTCAATTTTTATTATTATCGGTTTGCAAATTCTGATTAGTGGACTTTCAGAATAACTATTTCTGCCTCTTGGAGACAGAAAACGGCTAGGAATTGGGTGGTTGATTCCTTCTTTGTAACAACTTGTCTCAAAAAATAAATCTTTTTACATGTTTGTCCTCAGATTTCGTGTCTTTTCTGGTTGTCTTAATATTTACACTTGGTTTACTAGACGGGTGTGCAAGTGTATTGCTGGTATTTAGTAGGCAGACAGATTTTGTGCTTCAGCTTGTAAAATATAATCGTGTGTCGTTTCCTCGATGACAAGACTTTAAAAAGTTCCTGGTGAGTTGGATACCCGTATAAAATAAGTGTTTTCAATCTAAGCTCAATTTAAGCACAAGGCTAGCAATTTCATGGTCGGAGTTGGGGAATTCGATATTCTTTCTCAAAACAGGTTGGAGAAAAATTTTTCGTATTATTTATTCCCCATTATATACGTGTTTCATTTGCTAATAGGAATCACAAAATTGTACTTGTAGGAGAAACATGAAAAATATCTTCTATTAGAAATTCTTTAGACAATAAAATAATATTATTTTCAGGAGTTGGGGAATTTGATACTTGCTTGGAAACAGGTGAGAGTTGACAACAGGACATCTGACCATAGAAAATCTGCCTTGATGACCTGTCTGACTCCTACAAGTATGGAAAAGTGGATATTAAAATGATGATGATTCTTGGTAACTAGTTCAATCACTCTTATTCTATCCAGAATGAGAGAGTGTATATAAAGACAAGGTATTTACACCTGTTATGACATCAGCAGTATATATATATATATATATATATATATATATATATATATATATATATATATATTCATATGTATAAATTGTTTTTAAAATGGAACTTGAAGTACATAAAGCTATAAATGATAGCATGTACTATATTTGGTTTAAAAACCATTTGCATGGAAAAAAGTTGAAGGATGACAAGTTTGGAAGGATATATTATCTGGGCGGATACCGTATTAACTCTCAGTTAAGTTCCAGTTAATAGCTAACCACAACGATCAATATCTATGACTACAATTAGTTGTTAGTCACTCTCTGAATTCTTCTGATGGGTAATTCCATGTACTCTTCACTGGACAGTAAAAATTGTTTGGAGTATATATATATAGATATATATATATATATAAATGGCTCTGACAAAAGTAGCATTAATTTTCTTAGGTCATTCAAATTGCCTCAGTCACTAGACCAACTGAGTAAACCTATCAGTAATGTACCTATAATGACAATTGGAAATATCTGTAAGCCAAATTTGCTCAAATAAAGGAATTATATCTATCTATCTATCTGGGTCATCCCTCAGGATGCCCCAAGACTTTTTCCACGTTTTCCCCATTCATCTCGATCTTCCATAATGGTCCTCAGCTCCTGTACTCCTTCCATACCAGTATCCTCCAGCAAGTTGTCAATATAGGTCATCTTCCTCTTATCTCTCCTGGTTCTTCCTTCTGTTGGTTGCCAGAGCACTAGCTTGTTAGCAGTTAGATCGGTGTGTCTGATGCAGTGTCCAGCTGGCCTCATCCTTCTATGCTGTATCTTCAATGTTACTTTTGGTAGTCCCTGGTATAAGTCAGCGTTTGTTGTATGATGCTTCCAGGAGACATTGAGTGCCATTCTAAGCATCTTCGTATAACAACCGTCCAACTGCTTCTTCAGTGCTTTAGTGAGCGTTTCAACCCTATATAGAAGAACAGACTCCACTCTTGCCAGAAACAACCTCACTTTCAATTTCATTGTTAATTTTGAACTCCATACCTTTCTCAATTTATGGCATGTGCTCCAGGCTAGAGCTTTCCTTGCTACAATGTCTTTTTCAGTACTTTGTGTCCACGCACCAAGGTATTTGAAATTTTCAACTACCTTGAGCAACTGTCTCTCACTTTCACTGACACAGGCATTTTGTGGTTGAATACTTGCAGCTCTGTTTTCTTTGCATTACAGTACAATCTTACCTTCCCCAATTCCTGCTCTAATCTGTTCAGCACATCCTGTGCTTGATCTGTCCTCTCTCTTAGTAATACCAGGCCATCAGCATAGTCTAGGTCAGTTACTGTTACTGCTTGATGCTGTCTACTTCTTTGTCTATGCAGTTTGAATCCCAGTTCTTCCTTACCCTCATACGTTCTTCGCATTACATAGTCCAGAATGATGGTGAAGAGGTAAGGTGCTAGTATGTTGCCTTGTAATACTCCAGCTTTGACTTCAAAGTATTCCATCTCTCCATCGCTCTGGTGTTCTCATACAGCTTACTTATTGCTTTCAGAATTCTTGGTGGAATATCAAATGCTTTAAGTATCTTCTTCATCATTCCTCTATCTACTGAATCAAAAGCCTTTTTAAAGTCTACATAGATAATGATAGCCTTCCTGTTATGGCTCTTAACTCCCTTTATCAGTCTTCTAAGTGTGACAGTGTGTGATGTTGTTGACCGACCTGATTTGAATCCATTTTGATTTGGTCTCAATTCTTTGTCTATCTTAGGTTGTATTCGGTTAAGTATCATCTTGTTGACCATTTTTGCAACAATGGATGACAGACTGATCCCTCTGTAATTCCCAGTATCACTTAGGTCTCCAGTTTTGAGCAGTGGTAGCAAGCCTATCTCAGACCATTGTTCCGGTTCCACATTGCCATTTAGTAGTTTGTTTGCAAGTTCAAGGACGATGTCTAAATCACATCTCTTTAGTACTTCCGGTGGGATGTTGTCAGGACCAGTTTGTTCTCCTTCTTTCAGGTTACTTGTAGCTCTTTCTATTTCTTGCTTTGTGAAGTCTCCATCCTCGATTTGCAAACCGTCAAGTATCTTTGCTAATTCTTCATTTTCTGTTTCACTGTCAACTTCTGGATCCTTCCCAAGTAAGTTGTAGAAATGAGTGTATCACTCCTTGATTTTTCTCATCCTTTGATTTCCCTTTGATGATTCCCTGCTTTGCAGCTTTGTGACCAGTGATGGAGTCAATCAGCCTCCAGCTTTTCTCTGTGCTTACTCTTTGCATCTGCATTTTTGACCTGGGAGATCATTTCATCCAGTTCCTCTTCTTGAATCTCTTGGTACTCTTTCTTTCTTTGTAAAGTTTGTTTGTTTAGTATCATTGTATAATGTCATTATATATAATGACCATTATTTTAACTTATTTTATATATATATATCATCATCATCGTTTAATGTCTGCCTTCCATGCTAGCATGGGTTGGACAATTTAACTGAGGACTGGCGAACCAGATGGCTACACCAGGCTCCAATCTGATTTGGCAGAGTTTCTACAGCTGGATGCCCTTCCTAACGCCAACCACTCCGAGAGTGTAGTGGGTGCTTTTACGTGCCACCGGCACATATATATATGTATTCAATAGCTAATTAAAAACAGCACTGATGTTGTAAACATTATCACCTGCACATATTTAGTGTGTTTTAACACAAACACATTGAGTTTGAGTATGTGCAATCAATAATGTTTACAACTCTAGCGCTGCTTTTAATTCATTACAGAATTTAAGCTTATGTGTGCATTGTTGTCGCATACTAGCAAATAGTTCTTGCACTATATATTTATAGTTACAGTTTTGTCATTTGCTAAAAATAGCAACTAAATACTCCTCAAAATCACACAAATCACACATCAGCTATCTTAAAAAGGAAGTACACACTACAGTCATAGATTCACTTTCTGACAAAAACACAGGATGGTCATGACTGGAATGTCTTTCAGAGAGATTCAGCTGCTATTTCTAGCAAGTTTAGTTCCGTGAAATCGCCTGTTTTGGTCCAAGACCACAGGGTTTGGAATATGTGTTCAGAATACTTGAAATCTTTTGATTCTAACATCCTGGTTCTTTGATACAAACTTCCTGTTTTAAACTGATCTAAATTAAAATCTCTTCCATCAACATTTCGTGTTAATTTATGTTATAAACACCAGTTTAACAACAACATAATTACTTTGTTAAGTTTTTCATTGTTTTATCCTTTAGTATTTAAACCGGTCATATATGGCCAAAATATTCTACCTGTTTTATCTTCAAACCAACGAGATCTGGCCTCATACTTATCCTACAATATTACTCTAGGGGCCGCAAGCTAGCAGAATCGTTAGCACGCTGGGCAAAATGCTTAGCAGTATTTCGTCTGCCATTACGTTCTGAGTTCAAATTCCGCCAAGGTCGACTTTGCCTTTCTTCCTTTCGGGGTTGATTAGATAAGTATCAGTTATGCACTGTGGTCGATATAATCGACTTAATTCCTTTGTCTGTCCTTGTGTGTCCCCTCTATGTTTAGCCCCCTGTGGGCAATAAAGATTTTAAGTATTTCTCTAAAACTAAACAGTCACATCATTGAAATCTCAAGGTTACAAGGTAATGCATGTGAAGGCGCATGGCTCAGTGGTTAGAGCGTCGAACTTATGATCGTGAGGTTGTGAGTTTGAGTCCTGGACTGGGCTGCGTGTTGTGTTCTTGAGCAAGACACTTTATTTCATGTTGCTCCAGTTCACTCAGCTGTAGAAATGAATTGCGACGTCACAGGTGCCAAGATGTATCAGCCTTTGCCTTTCCCTTGGATTACACTGGTGGCGTGCAGAGGGGAGGCCGGTATGCATGGGCGACTACTGGTCTCCAATAAACAACCTTGCCTGGACTTGTGCCTGGGAGGCTAACTTTCTAGGTGCAATCCCATGGTCAGTCATGACCGAAGGGGGTCTCAGCAAGGTAATGCATGAATAATTCATATCAATGTGAATAAATAAGCATTACATTTGACAGAAATCTGAATGCTAAAGAGTTAAAACTTAATTGAAACAAAGGCAGTGTATTTCAACAGAAATATGGTAACAAAAGGGTTAAAGACCAGTTGAAGGATTGTACTACACAGTGTTAGGGAACTCAGGTATTTACATAGAATCTAATGTGTCTGTAAAGGAGCTGGTGTCTCTAAATCCAATTTGTTGTGTAAGGAGAGAGTCTATTGTTTGTTTAACCTTAAATTTGTGATGGTATGTTTGCTCTTCAGTAATGATTTCCAATTGTTTTGATCCATGTTACACTGAAAAAAGCACTAGAAGTGTGATGGCTCACTATCAATTTCTTAAAAGTTTTTTTTTTATATAAAAAGGTCAAATATTAATATTGTCAGAGATGAATGTACACATTACACTTTGTTGTAAAAGACTCCCCCAATTTACTACCCATAGTGAATTGGAGGTGGTGGGGAAGTTAAGGTGTAGGGAAAATCTTGACTGTGAAATGCCTAACAATGGAGATTGGTATTGAAAGAACCACTATATACAGCATTAAGAAACAGAACGAGAAATTATTGCAGTTCTATTCTGAGAGTGATGGAAAGATGTTAATGGGTCCTGTCTCCAAGATGTGCCATTTTTTAAGTGCAAATATAGTCATTCTGTAATTTGAAATACTTCCAGCTGTACAGAGTTTAGATGAAAGATTACCAACCTATCTGTCTATTATTCAATATATATATGTATACATATCTTTCCCTCTTTCTCTCTCTCTCTCTCATATATATGTATATCTGAGTATCCCGTCATTGGACAATTTTGACGAATACCTTTATTAAAATTTTTTTTTATTCCAAGGCAGATTTTTCTTATCTTGTTGATGCTTTGTGAGGGTCTTACTTAGTTGACCAGGTGAAACTCCTGACACACACACACGCATGCGTGCGCTCTCTTTCTCTCTCGGCATGAGTGATATTCAGAAAGTGAGAGAGTGTGGTAAATATATATATATATAGAGAGGGAGAAAGTTTACCATAAGAAAAACATAAATGAAAGAGATAGACAAATAGAATGTGAGAGATCTTTTCTGTTGCTGTCACAAATATTGAAATTTTAAAATTAAGTGAAAATTTTCAAATTTAGTATATTGATGTATTTTTTCATGCTGTGTTCGATTTTGTGATTCATTTGTCTCAGAAAAATTTTGCAAAAATGTTATAGAGGTTTAAAGTTTGATCATTTTTACCCAATCAGAAAACAGGATTTGTGTGTAAGAAAGAGCTCTGTATCATAAAATGAAAGTAAATATTAGAAAACAAGGTTTTAAACAAAATCAAAGCAACTTGTGAGAATTAACACATATACAGAAACAGAGAGATTGACAAAGAGTATGGTAAATATATATAGAAAAATAAATTGTTGGTGACAGAGTGAGATTTGTAGATCTAAAAGTTGAGTTATTTCTTGTAACAAATATTTTGTTTATATTTAAGGACAACATTCTCTTTGAGACTCAAATTTTGAAAATCAAGTTCGTTTTTCTCAGGGATGTACTGTTTCAGAGTCTTTCAGGGCTAAATACACATACATAAACCACATACACTCACATCTATATAGTAGGTATATATTTATACATACACACACTGTTTTATGTCCCTGTAACATAGTGGTTCAGCAAAAGAAACCAATAGAATAAGTGCTAGGCTTTAATAAGTCCTGGGGCCAATTTGTTCAACTAAAACTCTTCAAAGCGGTGCTCCAGCATGGCTGCCGTCAAATGACTGAAACAAATTAAAGATAAAGAGATTCTGGTGTTATTGTGTGCATTTATTTTTTTATTTTTAGATATTCCTGGTTTTCACAAATATAAAAATAGAAATACCAACATCAGAACAGACAGTTTAATCCATCATCACTGAAGAATTTATCTTATAGTAGTTTATTGAAGACAAATCAACCAAACGAAACTGATTCCTTCTCAAGAGAATATTGATTTCTTTTAGTGTAATCAGTCAACATATTGTTCTTGTACCAGGAGCCTGGTACAAGAATTATATGTTGACTGAAATTCCAAACACAGCTTATTGTTGCCATACCTAGCATTCACCTGTTTTTCAGTTGATATTGTGAAATCATTTTCTGTACCTACTTATGTTGGTCAGCTATTAGTCATATGCATATATGACATATTGTGATTGTAGCCCAGTGCTCTATTTGTTTTTTAAATAGGTTAATCGAAGGAGGAAGGTGTAATCAATGCTTCATGATCTTTTCAGGTTCTCTCTCTTTCTCTCTCTTCCTCCTTATCATACAAGACTTTATTAAGCATTCAAAGACCTGATGTTGTTGAGCCTAGGTCAAGTAGACATATAGTCAAAAAGCTTAACATCTGTGAGCATCTTATCTTCCTCCACCCTTTTTTGTTAACACAGTGTATCACAGATTATAGTATTGAAAATCTCCTCTTCATTTTATTCTAAAGACAGCACGACAGTGACTTTAACCCTTTAAGGTTGGGTGTGGCTTATTGACACAGCATGCTTTCCTCTGCAGAAGACGGGTGTGGCTTCTTCACAAACTGCTAAATTGTGAAGAAGATGGGTGTGGTATATAAGCCACATTTGCGTTATAAGCTGGAACTTGTGGAACTCTCAGGGAAAACAGGAAAAATGTGCAAAGTTTTCCAAATTGAGGAAGCTAGGTGACATTGAGAGAAGAAAGTGTGGAAACCCTCTTACATTACATTGGCATAATAAGTGCAATGTGACAGCGGTCACAACTTTCTGTGAAGAAGACATAGTAAACAGTTCTAAAGTAAATTATAAAATCAAGGAAGTTGTGAAGAAGCCTGACTGTATTATTAATTATTACAACCAACATATGCCGAGTTGATAAAGCAAACATGCAGCTGGCAATGTTTGAGTGTGCTAGGAAAAGTGTAAAATGGCATAAAAAAATTATTTTTTCACATTATGGATGTTGTCATACTGAATTCTTTTAATATGTACCTGACGAAAACTGGTAACCACATGATGTTTGAATATATCCATAGAGAAACAGTATGCCACTTGCTTGCCAAATATGGCAAACTCACAAATGCAGCACCAAGAAGATTGGCAAGTGGCACCATTGGTAGACTAATGACAGTTCCCTTCATGGAAAGACACTATCCTGATCATGTCCCAAGTACAGGAACAAGAAAAAAAAAAGGGCCAAAAATGGTGCACTGTTTGTTCATCCATGACCAAAATGGAACAGAAAGCAAGCTATGTGACAACTTGGTGTCATGAGTGCAAAGTGAGTCTCTAGTTACTCGCATGCTTTTGTGAGTTCCATACATGCAAGAATTAGTAAAATATAATCATAAGTAGTAACTAAAATTTAATTTTAAAATCTTGTATTTAAAAATTTTTTTGCTTCCTGCTGGAAAAGCCTTGCTATTTATACCCAACCTTAAAGGGCTAAAATGTTGTATTTATAACCATGTGGTTCCTTGTTCTATCCCATGGTGTGGCCTCTTGGGCGAGTGTCTTTTACTATAACCTTTGACTGACAAATGCTTTGTGAGTGAAATTTCGTCCATGAAAATGTCGCGCAGTAGTTCAGTGTACAGATATTTGACATAAAGAACCTTACTTGAAATACTTATGAGGGCCAGTGTCAGGAAGGGCTTCCAACCATAGAACTCTGCATCAAGATGTTTCATCCAACCCATAGTAGCATAGAAAAAAAAAAGTGGGTGTAAAATGATGGTGATGGTAGGGTGTGGCTTTTAGAGAATTGACTACTATTTCTAGTAGTGATAGGAAGCCCCTTATCTGTGAGTGATTTGAAACCATCTGCTGACAAAATATCTAAAAACATGAAAAAAAAAAGAGCAAAAACGTTTAAACTTCATCATTATCATCATCATTGCATGTGCCAGACATAATTTGTCAAAGCAGATTTTCTATAGCCAGGAGTGTTTGCACAGAAGACTGGAAACGAATGACACCACTTGTATGACTGATATTTGCTTACAACCAAAATGTAATATCAGGGCAAGATGCTCTCTCTCTCTCTCTCTCTCTCTCTCTCTCTCTCTCTCTC
>NC_068991.1:24937955-24942752 GCF_001194135.2 Octopus bimaculoides
ACAAACAAACACACACTCACACACACACACACACACACACACACACACCCACTTTCTTTCTCTCTCTCTCTCTCTATTTTTCTCTCGTGCACGCGCACACACACACACACACACACACATACAATGAGCTTCTTTCAGTTTCTGTTTATCAAATCCATTTACAAGGCTTTGATTGACTTTGAGCTGTAGTAGGAGACACATGTCTAAGGTGCCACACAGTGGAACTGACCCTGAAACCATGTGGTTGGGAAGTGAACTGCTTAACTGCACCATGCTTGCACTTATAGCTATAGCCTTAAGACCAAAAAGGTAATTTAAATTGCACTTATGGAAGAGCAATCTTTATTTTTTTGAAGCATCAAAATCAAAAATTTCTTTGCACCACTGTAACCAGTTCACTGAATAGTTATATTCCAAAAATGAATTGAACAAGTTTTAGTAGCTATTGATTACTGGATTGAGAAATTCTCAGCATTCTTGACAAATGTCTTCCATTCCTCTCTGACTTGTGTTAAAACTCTTTAGCATTCAGATTGTTCCATCAAGTATAACGCTCGTTTTATTCACATTATTTTGAAGTCTTGTAGCTTTGTGATTTTAATGATGTGATTGTTTATTTTAAAAATAACATTGCAAGGTAGGTGTAAGAGGCCAGTTTCAGCATAAAACAGGCAGAATATTTTGGGCTTGATATGGCCAGTTTAAATACTAAAGAGTTAATCTCTTGGATAGTGCATTGCATGTCTTCTTGCAATTAAGTTAGCTAATATAGATTTTTGCTAGATTATGTCTTCCATATTTACCATGGGAAGGTTGTTACAGAATAACTTCAGCTATTAATTCCTACTAGTTGTGCCAGCAATGGCCAACAAACCTCATCTTGTACTTTCATATTGTCTCTGATATATAGGATGTCTTGGTATAGCTCTTTGTTAGTCATGTATTGTTGCCATGAGATACTTAGAACAACACTGAGCATTCTGATGTACATGCTGTTCAGAGTTTTTTTTATATAAGCTTTAAGTGTCTAGATTATCAAAGCCTAAACTAAAATTGGTTCAACAATCAGTTCTGAAGAAGTCTATTAAAAATTTTCACAAATTAGATAAGATTTCCATATCTTATCCAAATAGTCAAGTGCTCTCCATACTTAACTGTTCCTGATTTCCATATCACTATTCGATTTGGGGATATGACTTCTAAGGCATTTGTTGTTCTCTTTTTCTTTATTCATTCTTCATTTAGAGATTGTAAGCTTTGAAGTGCTTCCTGATTGTAAGATATATATTCTGTTTGATTACAGGTAAGCCCACCACCACCACCACCACTACCAATTCACTGCAGGGGAAGTTCACCGCCATCAATTCACTGTGAAGAAAGTTGACTAAAAAAAATATATTCATAGTATCTCACCATTAATAGTTAAAAAAGAATGGTGAATTTTCCCTGTGGTGTATTGATGACAGTGAACTTACTGGACATGATTCTGTTTTATAAGGGTTGATATATAGTCTGATTTTACTGGCATTTTCCTCTAGAGTATGAAACTGTATCTGTGAGTAAGTAATAGTGATATAATGGAAATGTTGATTATGACACCTCAAGAAATAAATGTAAAATGAATTTAACTGTTTTCGTAGGTTTTTAGATTGCTAAAATGATTCTTTCATGTTCAAATTGCTTCAATATTAACATACATCTCAGATTAAATCATTTTGTCATTTTAATCAACTTAAACCAGGCAAACATTGTCTCCTCCAAAATTGTTGGCCATCTGCCAAAACTTGAAACCTTTATTACTATCATCATCATCATCATTATCTCAGCTCCATTTCCTTTGCAAGTTCTTATATAATTTTCTTTGTCTTTTTAGAAATTTGAAATAATTTTATTGAAGCATGCCCGTTGGCGTTCCAAATATTGGCATGAACTATTTTAGTTACAAGTAAGTACATGGTTTTTTTTTCTCCTTTCCTTTGTGTAAAGATATTCTTGGATGACATACATGTGTCGTCTTGCATATATTCTGTCCGTTGGGCTTAACATCTTCAGATTTGACCTTTGCTGGTTACACACCCATTCTACCCAGACTTGCTATATACCATCTTCACCCAGGCTAATTATATATCCTTTCCAGATGCATACCCTATCCATGCTAGCTAGCTGTATACCTTTTCTCTGGCCAATTACACCCCCTATCCATGCTAGATAGCTATATACTCTCTCCCAGCTTGCTGCTTACCCTTTTCTTCCAGACTCTACACCCTCTCCTTTCAGACTAACTGCATACCCTACATGCTAGCTAGCTACATACCCTTTCTATGCTAGCAAGCTATATATCTTCTCTATCCAGGTCACCTATATACCCTCTCCTGCAAGACTTCTTATAAACCCTCTTGATCCACTCCATCCAGGTTTACTACATATCCTCTCTACCTAGGGGTACTACTTAAGCCATACACCTCTCCTTCCTCTGCTACTGTTACTGTCTAGTCTCCCTGGTTTCCTATTAAACACTTCAAGAGGGCTACCCATTAGAATAAACATACTTTTCCATAACCCTTTAGTGTTCAGATTACTTTGTGAAATGTAATACTTATGTATTCATATATATTTTGTATTAATCGAGCAATATTTGAGCTTTGAGGTTTCAATGAGGTGATTGTTTATTTTTAGATTGACATGGCCAGTTTGAATGTCAAAATAGATAGAATATTTGGGCCAGATATGTCCCAAATATTCTATGCTAAAGTGTTAAAACAGTAACTTTTACCTGAATATATTAAGTGAACATCAGCCATTGTAATCTCACCAATGTAGGATGGTTTGCTGCGGTCATGGGTTCTGTACCTCCTTCTTTTAAGATGTGTTTAAAATATATTTTAAAAACTTTAAGATTTACTTTTGCTTGATGTATTGTGTTTAACCCTGTTTGAAAATAGCAGTCAAATACTCTCTTATCACATCCTGTGGTCTTAAAAATTTTTTTTTTAAATGGATACATCGGCTGATGTAGTCTTAGATGTACTAATCTTTCTAAAAACATAAAATGAGGTTGGTCAAGCTTGGAATAATCATAAATATATGTGTGGTCAGTCAAGAGCTGAAGTTGGATTGGAGCTTAACAATAGCAACAACTGCACCACCATCAACAACAACAACAACAACAACAACAATAAACAGAATAATAACAACCATGACAAAAGCAACAAACAACAACAAGCACATCAACAATAACAGCAACAACAGTTCAATAAGAAACAAAAAATGGAGTATATATGTCAGGAGGAGAAGAGATCATCACCATTTTAAGTAGAGCCATTTTTAATGAAGAACTTCATTAATGAGGGTAACTTATTCTCCCTCAACCAACACAACACAACTCACCTTGCTGAACAGGTGATAAATTATATTCACAGCATGATAGAAATCCATTATACTAATTAGGAATTAACTAATTAGGGGAGTGTGAGAGAGAGTGAGAGATTGCAAAATAATAGGAAAGTGTTTTTTCTTTTTTTATATATGCATCACAATTGTTGGACACCAGTAGCATTGGTTACCAGTTTGCAATGAACCAATTACTGGTTCACTGTATTTCCGAGAGAGAGAGAATGAAAAGAAGTATTTGAAACTCAGTATGGATCAAATATTGCCAAGACTTCATTTGAAAAGCACTTTTATTTTTTTGCTTTGTGGCTTTTGATGAATTATATTGGCGGAGTGGTAAGAAACTTGCTTCCCAACCACATGGCTCTGGGTTCAGTCCCACTACATAGCACCTTTGTCAAGGTGTTTTCTACTACAGCCTCGGGCCAACCAATGTGTTGTTAGTGGATTTGGTAGACAGAAACTGAAAGAAGCCTGTCATATATATGTATATGTGTGTGTGTGTATATTCACACACACACACATACCCTTTTTTTTTTTTTTATTAAAGCTGCAAAAACGTCACAGAAAAACTGCTACTCAGAGTTTCATATTTCTGTTCATCAGGCAGTTGATACAGAATGTGATGGTACAGTTGTAATGTTTTTGCAGCTATAATAAAAAAGCATATTACTCTATCTTTGATATTTGAGGGCTATTTTCTTCTACTTTGTTTTGCATTTGTGTGCTTACTCATGTGTCTGTGTGTGTGTATATATATATATATATATATATATATATATATAATGCCCTTATATATATATATGTATATACATACAGGGTGCAATGGGTAAATTGTTGCTATTTTATATTTTCAATTTCGTGCATGTGCGTTGTTTGTTTTGAGTTTGTCAACTACACAGTGTAGTAGAGTCAGTTGGGCACTATCTGTGAGAAAAACAGCACCATGATGCTATTCACTCTACCAGAAATTTGGAAATGAAATGCTGTACTGCTTGGCATTTGTGCCAGAAGCTCCAATATGAACATTTCAGAGTGTTTGGGTATCAATCTGAGGATAGTGTAATCTGAGGACACGTACCGAGAGTGATCAAAATCAAACATCCAGTCAACATCATGGTGTTTGGAGTGACCACTAGTGATGGTGATGTTATTCCTCAATTCATCTTCCCATACGGCCTCAAATTCAACACCGAGGCCTACATCAAGTGCCTGGAGGAGGTAGTGCCATCCTGGGTCAAGAGGGGGGGCTGCTGGAAGACCCTATGTCTGGCAACAGGACTCCGCACCATGCCACACAAGCAGGAGAACCTAGTCATGGCTGTCAGACAATTTCTGCAACCACATCACCCCTAACATCTGGCCACCTAACTCTCCAGACTGCAACGCCCTTTATTATTATGTATC
>NC_068991.1:24942777-24952873 GCF_001194135.2 Octopus bimaculoides
TCCTCCCTCCCTCCCTCTACTGCTTGATAACTGTTGGTGTGTTTGCATCCCTATAACTTATTGGTTTGGCAAAAGAGACCAATAGAATAAGTACTAGGCTTAAAAAAGAAGTACTGGCGTCAGTTCATTTGACTAAAAATTCAAGTCGGCGTCCCAGCATGGCTGCAATCTAATGACTGAAACAAGTAAAAGCTGAAAGATAAGACACACACACTACACTAAACAGGCTTCTGCACAGTTTTCATCAACCAAGTTTCCTTACAAGGTGTCGTGAGGTAATGTATATAAATAGAAACATAAAATAAAACATTTAAATGTTAGTTGTATTAACATTGAAATGAATGTTATTGATCTGAACAGGATATGTAAACATTTGAGTGGGTAGGTGTCAAAATGCATTATTGACTAGTTTAAGAGAAACATCCAAGTATTGTATACATGACAATTTTGTAGTATGTATATGAGTAATGTTTTCTGCCTCGAAACTTATAACATTCATACAGTGACTTCAGTTTATACAACATTCATACTAGTTTTGCAGTCATACAAAAGAACATATTAGCCTAGTCTCTTTTATACAAGTCCGTCATTTTTACATGTTGAGAAATAATAATTTGAATGTCTGTATATAAATATTGGTTGGTTCGTCTCTCCAGTCATGTTTTACATTGCATTGAAAAGGTAGGGTAAGTGTAATGGAGAGATAAAGTGAATTAACAGAAGAGGTACAGGATGAATGGAGAGAAAGCATCATAGAGGCAGACGATAAGGGGAAGAGAGGGAGCAAAAAACAGGACAGTTATGGGAGGAGTTACACAAATAAGAAATCTAGTTTTTTTTTGCGGTAATAAATATTTTTCTTTTGAAAATTGGTATTCATTTCACCATTTTGTATAAGCACCAAAATTTTGATAACGATTAAATAATTATATTTATGCCATATTTTCTGATATCACCCAGAGTGGCAAAACATACTTCCAGAGTTACCTGTCATTTTATGGATAACACTCTACTGTTTGTATATAAACAGTTGAATGTATATATATGTCTGACATGGGAGATTAATTTCCTAGGAGAGTTAGGGAGAATTAAATTGAATGATTTGAACTTGATACAGTAATGAGTGTTATCTGTTTGTCGTAAGGTATTTATTGGTTTGATTTATTTTGTGCCAGTATGCAGTAATTCTTCATTAATGAAATTAGTTTGGCCAGTAAATATTTTGACTGTTTCTGGCATACATAAAATGTAGTCTTCTATTATTGTAGTAAAATCATGCTCTCTTGATGATCCTCCATTTTATAATCATATGGTGTGTGTGTGTGTGTGTGTGTGTACTCTTTGAAGCTCATGAAATGGAGGATAATTTTGAATGGGTTTAAAATAAGTTTCTATATATATTTTGTTGAGTTGTGGGCTTTTACTTCACACTAATGTATTGTCTTTCTTAAGATAGACATATCATAGCATTTTAAGTCTCATGTTTTTAGTTATCATGCAGATATTGTACTTATGATTATTTTGAAAAATATAAAAGTTGACAAACTCTGCAAACACTGACAATGTAGGAATGTGGACATACAAACCATTAACATGAGAACCATATTTAATTAACAACATTTATTGTAACAGGCATTTATTTTCTTCTGCTTTTTTTGTTTCCTTCTTACTCTTTGTCTATGTTCTACTTTCTCTCATTCTTTTTATTCTTTCTTTAGTCATTCACATATTTCTAATAACCCTTCTCCAATTTCTTGAAATATATATAATTATCATTAAAAATAATGAGTCAAACAAAATACATTTTGTTTTGTTGGAGAAAATGTATTTTATTTAACTTGTTTTTTTAATAAAGTATATCAGACTTCTGCTATGGATGACAGGTCTTCTTGAGTACAGCAAGGCACCAAATATCTTGGTCCTTTATCCGGTGCCTCATAAAAAGCACTTGTGCCAGTGCCATATAAATGCACTTGTGCCAGTGCCACTTTAAAAGCACCCATCACACTCTGTGAAGTGGTTGGTGTTAGGAAGGGCATCTAGCTGTAGAATCCAAGCCAAATTAGACTGGAACCTGGTGCAGCTCTCCTGCTTGTCTGCTGTGATTAAACCATCCAACCAGCCAGCATGGAAAACAGATGTTAAAGGATGATGATAAGACCTGTATTTGTTGGAAAAAAAATTAGTGTTTCATCATATACTTGTTAAAAGACATTTTAAAGTGATTTTGTTGGGGAAAAATGTATGATTCTATGCAAGTAAATACAACATTCTGTCCATAAACTGGAATAAAGTATAAAACTATAAATTTGTCTTATATAAATTACATTATATAAGTACCATATCTCAGTTTAATCTTCTTTCAGATTAACTGTACAGCTCATATTTTGGTCAAGAGAATTGTTATACAAAATGTAATGCTTGTAGTTTTTAGCAAATAACTGATAGGTAGATGAATGTCTTTCTAGGAGAATTTTAATTTAGCTAATCAAAAAATATTTCTTAAACGTAACACAGTCATTAAATAATGTAAGACATATCAGATGTGGGTTCTTTTTGCTGTGGAAGATGGTATAATGAAATGATATGACTCCTTCACATAATTGCAAACAAACATACTGTTGGCAATTTTTTTGTAAGTTTGTGGTAATTGTCAGTGATATTTTGCTTTGTTTTCAATATTTTATTATAAATAACTATTATTATGTCCAGTAGACTTTTGCTTATTCATCTCTATAGCCCACAGTTACATTAAGCAATTGGTTTTGGTACGCTTAAGAATAAAAGAAGTGAATCACACTGGCAAACGCTACATTCTGAGGACTCTCATACACACTTTTATATCAACATTGTGTGAATAAACGCTCAGACATTCAAACAGGTTTGCAGTGTCTGTGTGACTAAGTTATCTCCCTTTACACTACTGCCTTTTGTATCTGATAAACATCAGTGCAAGAAATACCAACATTAATTACTGGGATCGATATAATTGACTGGAGGAAGGGGCGGGGGGGGGGAGGAACAAAAGGAAGCTGGGTCTCAGCATGATTGCAGTTCAGTAAATAAACAGGGACACCAAAGAAGTTAGAGCAAGGAAAATTAATAGCATTGCATGTGACAGGCATGAAAAATAATAGCAATATTGCAGGCATAACTTGCATATGTAAATAATAACAAATAACAGCCATGCACTACAGCTATTATTTGTCAGTATTGATATATCAGTAGTGAAAAATAACAGTATCGCAGACATAACTATTATGTATTTGTAACAAACAATGGTCATAAAACCAATAATGATGAATGTGTCGGAAGATGCATACACCATGGACACATGCACAATCTCTTTCCACTGATTTCTGTCTCTGGCCATAGTTGTGCATTCAGCCAGATGTCTTCTGGTCTATTCTTTGGGGTTGTATATCTAGTGTTTCCTCATCTTAGTCTCTCTCTTCCTCATTTCCCATTGGCTCTTCCCTCTAAGATGTGGGTAATGAAGTTCTGAGTCCTGATGACGTAACCAAAACACTACAACTTTCTCTTCTTGACAATTGCTGAAAATTCTCTTTCTGTGGCTGTTACCTTGACTACTGACTTGTTTGTTTCATGGTCAATCTTGCTGATCCTCAGTACTCATTCTCTGCAGAATGGTAAATATAAATAGATGAATAACTGTTCAGATAATCTGTGACTTTTAGTACATATTGTTGGATTGTGGTGGAGTAATTTTGCCAATAAGAAACACAGTTTCTTTTTATTATTGTATCTGGCAGAAAAGGTGGTGAGCTGGCAAAATCGTTAGCACGCCGGGCAAAATGCTTAGTGGCATTTTGTCTGTCCTTATGTTCTGAGTTCAAATTCCATTGAGGTCAACTTTGCTTTTTATCCTTTTGGGATCGATGAAATTAGTACCAGTTACACACTGGTGTTGATATATACAACTCGCCCCCTACTCCGAAATTTCAGGATTTGTACCTATAGTAGAAAAGATTATTGTATTCACAAAAAATAAAAAAAAATAAAAAATAAATAAAATAAAAATAAAAACAGGGAGCTGGCAGAATTGTTAGAACATTGGTAAAAAATACCTTGCAGCATTTGCTTTGACTCTTTATGCTCTGAGTTCAAATCCTACTTAAGTTGACTTTTCCATTTAGTGTTGATAAAAAGAAAATACTTATCAAGTATTGAGTTGATGTAATTGATTAAAGCCTTTTCCCTCCTAATTACTGGCCTTGTACCTAAATTTGAAACAGTTATTGTTAGTCAGTTAGCTAACCAATTAACTAATTGATTGCTTGATTAATCATTTGATGAATCAACCAATCAGCTAGTTTGTCAAAGTTCTTTTATCGCCATTCATTACCTCATCAATGGCATACCCTCCACACTCCAGGTATGTCTTGTTTTTTGTCAGGCTTTTGTTACTATAAATACAAAGTATTTATACTTTATATGTGTGTGTGCATCTATGTTGGTGAGTGTGTTGGGCATGCACATGTTTGTGGCTGACAAAGAAGCAAGCACAAAGTTAGATAGACAGACAGTTGTTATTGGCACTCCGTCGCTTACGACGTCGAGGGTTCCAGTTGATCCGATCAACAGAGCAGCCTGCTCGTGAAATTAACGTGCAAGTGGCTGAGCACTCCAAAGACACATGTACCCTTAACGTAGTTCTCGGGGATATTCAGTGTGACACAGTGTGACAAGGCTGACGCTTTGAATTACAGGCACAACAGAAACAGGAAGTAAGAGTGAGAGAAAGTTGTGGTGACAGAGTACAGCAGGGTTCGCCACCATCCCCTGCCGGAGCCTCGTGGAGCTTTAGGTGTTTTCACTCGATAAACACAACGCTCGGTCTGGGAATCGAAACCATGATCCTATGACCGCGAATCCACTGCTCTAACCACTGGGCCATTGCGCCTCCACTTAGATAGATAGACAGACAGACAGATAGAATAAATAGATAAAAGATAAATGTAGCACTAAATTTTGTATACCTATTAGAATATGTCCTACATACATAGAATTTGTTGTAATGAAGGCAGTCTAAACAGAAAGCAGGTACTATTCCATAGAACTATAAGTTGGTTTAAAGAGTAACAACAACAGAATCAACCCATTGTTATGTTAAAGGTACAATGTCTACAGACCTATCAACTAGTTGTAGAGAAATGTATTTTACTGAGCCAATAAACCTACAATGCATCCTGTTTGTGTGTTGAGAATACAATTTTTCAGTGCACTAACTACACTTCCATTGGTTAGCTGGGTTTGAATTTGTATCTATTGATAAATTTAGTATCAGTTGGTCAAAGTTGAAACCAGATATCAAATCATTGAAGACGCAGTGTGACAGCTAGTGTTGCTGTCGTTAGAAGTCAAAGACAAACTGAGTCACTGGGTTTAAAACTGAAGGTAATAAACCATCAGCATTGTTTTAATGCCCACTTTTGTATTCTTACCTGGATTAGACAGAATTCATTGCAGAAGATTTTCTATGGCTGGATACTCTTCCTCTCAGCAACCTTCACCTTTTTCCAAGTAGGTAATATTTCTTTATGACTGGATGAGTTTACCTTGAAGAGTGGAAATGAAGGACACTGCTTCTATGATAGTGATGCTTGATTACAATTGTCATGTGATGTCAAGACAAGGTGACTCTAATACACATACTCATACACCACACACACACACACACACACACAGATGTCATCATCATCTTCATCAATATCATTTTAACAACCACTTTTCCATGTTCACATAAGTCAGATAGAATTTGTTGTGGCAGGTTTTCTATGGCTGGATGCCCTTCTGCTGCTTACCCTTACTTGTTTCTAAGCAAGTCAATATTTTCATACAGCCAGATGTTTTCATGGAAGCAAAGGACATAGCTTGTATGATGGTGATATTCATTTAAAACTATCATGCAATGTAAAGACAAGGGGATATTAACACCCCTTCACACACATATATGTACATGCATATACATCATCATCATCATTTAATGTCTGTTTTCCATGCTGATATGGGCTGAACGGTACCAACAGAGCTTGTAAGACCAGGGGTCAAACCAGTCTCCATTGTCTGTTCTAGCATGGTTTCTATGGTTGGATACCCTTTCTTACACCAACCACTCCACAGAGTGTACTGGTTGGTTTTTATGTGGTACCAGCATCAGTAGCAACTCTGTTGTAGTGGATAGGTCTTCTTGAGTGTGTGTGTGTGTGTGTGTGTGTGTGTGTATATATATATATATATATATATATATATATATATATACACATATATATATGTATATTATATATATGAGTGTGTGTATGATATACCATGGGATTTTACCAGTTTCTATGTCAGCAATCAAACTTATAAGGCTTTGATTAACCCGGGATTATAGTAGAAGACATATCCAAGGTGTCATTTAGTGGGACTGAACCTGAAACAATGTTGTTCGAAAGCAAATTTCTTATGAACACAGGTATGGCGATATATAATGCTGATTTACAGCATCATATATAGAAATGGACACACACTAGTTGGGAGAGCTAATGTCAAACAATGACACTATATGATTAAGTTGCCCTACTGGAACTGGAAGAAAGGTAAAGCTGAGTTTGGTTATTCAGTATTCTACCATTTCTGTAACTCTGTCACCTTTATTCTCTTTGCTACCTTCAAATTTTTCAAATATAATTTATCAATGTAATGACCAAAGAAATTTTAATGAAGTGTGATTCATTAAAGACGAGGCTCTGTTGTAAGCATCAAGACCAGGCCTCTAAATTTCTGTGACCTATCCTTACACTATTCCCATATATTAATGGTGTCAATCTAACTAGTCTCAGGGAGCTAGCAAGAATCATAGGCTTTGCTCTTTCCTTCAGATTCAGTAAATGATTATAAAAAAGAGGACTGTTATGTATGTATTCTTTGACACAGACCTGCCTGTGTGTAATATATATAAAATTCTATCAGTTATTTCATTATTATATCTGATGTTATTATTTAGCCCTAACTCATCCCACATCAAACCTTTGACCATAGGTATCCCAGCCATGACCATCATGTCATTTTGTATATTGAGGATTATATTTTCTAATGTTTCTTTTTTTTCTTTTTGATTACGACCAAACTGTATTTGTTTGCTATTTCTAGCAAGTCAAACTATTGTTGTTTGGCTCAAGTTGGTCTTAATAGAGCTGGTAGCCCAGGCATAGACAAATAGTGTATGTAGGACATTAGCTTATGTGAGAGATGAGATTTGGCTGCTGCTATTTCTAGCAGGTTGAGTGACTACACACAGGCTTGTTTCTCGTTGGCCTTTGCTCACCCTGTATTTCAGGTTGATTAAGCAATAAAAAGGGTGAAGTGCCAGTATTTAATTATGTCCCCCTACATTTTGAATTCAGTATATTCAGATGAACCCAATTACAGTTAATATTGATGCAAAAATTGCTGTGTGGTTAAGAAGTTCCTATTTTTATCATTGTCACTGCTTATTATATAAACAGTATTTAACTCTCAAGCATTTATCCAGCCATAGCTGGCCTAAATATTCTACCTGTTTTATGTTCAAACTGGCTGGGTCTGGTCTCTCACACCTACCCTGTGATGTCATTTTAAAAATATACAAACACACCATTGAAATTTTGAAGCTAGAAAATAATGCATGATTAATTGAAAACTATGTGAGCAAGAGCACACAGAGAGCACAAACCTCTGCCATGGCAACACCAACGTCCTCTCAATGATTAGCCGGAGATGATTTTTAAAATGAGAATATCTGAAATGAACTCAACTGCTCTCACTAACAAGAATACTAAAAATGAACCTGACTGCTCTCAAAAATTTAGTAAAAACAGGAAAAGTAATCCAGAATCCGGTACCAGATTGATCCCAAAATTTAATCAGTTTGTGCCAGTCACAAGGCCAAACATCCCTGAAAGTTTCATCTGAATCTATCCAGTGGTTCTTGAGATATTTTGTCCATGGACAAACAAACAAATACGACTGAAAACAATACCCCCGCCTTCATTATGGTGGAGGTAATAAATAAGTAATACATTTGACAAAGAAATCTGAATGTTAAAGGGTTACACAAATCAAAACACAAACACTATAGTTGCAGGCATGGCTATATAGTTAAAAAGAATTTGCTTTGCAACCATGTGGCTTTAGTTTCAATCCCACTACATGGCATCTATAGCCTGAGGCAGACCAATGCTGTGGGAATGAAATTGTTAGGGTATTTGAGGTGGTACCTCTGTGTGGTCTCAGTCCAGTTGAAGACATTAACCCTTTCATTACCATATTTCAGTAGAAATACACAGACTTTGTTTCCATTAATACTGAAAATAATGAAGAATTTAGTAAAATAATTTTGATGTCATTAACCCTTTAGCATTCAGATTAGATTATGAAATGTAATGCTTATTTATTCACATAGTTTTGAATTAATCTTACATTATCTCATAGGTTTGAAATTTCAATGATGTGACTTTATTTTTAGAATGACATTATAGGATAGGTGTGAGAGGCCAGACTCGACCAGTTTGAACATAAAACAGTAAGAATATTTGGGCTGGATATGGTTGGTTTAAATGCTAGAGGAACATGCTGGTGGAACATATATTAATATGGGGTTTTGAGAGAAGGTTTTTAAATTAGATCACTTTAAAAAGAAAGTTTATTTTATAGAACCAGTTACAGTCCCAGACAAGTTAATGTTAGAATGATTAACTTCACAACTACTGTCTTCAAATAAATTTGTGCAGTCGAAATGCTTTCTTTTCTGAATTTTTTCTTTCAGCTATTGATTTTTTTAAATTGATTTTCAAGACTGTATATTTATAGATGAAAGAAATCTTTTAGAATTCCTTTCTGTATAGATTGAGTTAGATAAGGTATAAACAAAAGACCTCCATTGTTGTTGTTTTGCCCTTGGTAAATTCTGTTTGAATAAATCTATGACTACAGGGCATTCTAGCTATAAACATCCCAGCTTTTATCTAGACACAGTGTATCTTGACTGACATTATCCTAAGTGTCCTTCCACATTTTTAAGATTGTAGAATGTGATTTGAGGAAATCTATGGGCTGCTGTTTTTTTTGTCAGGTTGAATAACTACAAATCTCATATTCATTATGTAATGTCGTAATATAGTTTTATTGCATGGTTCTCTGACTTATGCATATAGTAATATATTATTGTAAATATTTGAAGAACTCGTATTCAAATGGATACCCCCATCCACATATACAAATGAGACTGCATTTATTCTGGACCTGCTGCAAGTAGCTGTTGATTGTCCTTCAAATTCATACTCTACCATTTTAATGGAGAGCACATTGGAAAGTGTGATCTTGTTTGTACTGATCTGAGAAAAGAGATAAAAATGTGATGTTCTAGGCCTGCTTAGCATCCACTATTAAAGTCCTTTACTGCAGATATCTGCAGCTGTTGCCAAATCTTAAACCACATGAAACCCCTATTCGAATTGTGTTGCTTGGAACTAAGAACCCTTTTGTGTTAGGAACAAAGTTTGGCTTCATTTCAGAAAGAACTTTCTTTAACAAAGCTCTCTATTTGTACTATGTGTGGTTAGGTTTTTGCTTTTTATGAAGTACATTTTTATGGATCATTTTTATCCCTTTGATTTTCAAGTTTAGTGGTGGGGCTTAATAATACCTTAAGTGGTCAGTTAGAATTCTGTGATATTATTTATTAATGATTTATTGATAACTAGCAGAAATACCCGGCGTTGCCCGGGTTAAAGAGAATAATGAAATCTAAAAACGCCGTCTAGACTACACATCATCTTTATATATAGAGATGTATATACACACACGCACCCAAACACACGTATATATATGTATATCAATATAAATATATGAAAGTCAATGAAGTTTCGTAAAAGAAGGTGATCATGTACATACTTTCTTGCTGTTGTGATTATAACACCTCATTGTAAACTATGTTCCTTGTTTTCCCTTGTGGAGCATATACAAATAGGTTTTTTGTTGCTGCCCACTCTTGAGCAGCCAACATACAGTTGTCTATGTGAGAAGCAGGGCTCTTCCAAGAGAAGACCAGCTA
>NC_068991.1:24953611-24966850 GCF_001194135.2 Octopus bimaculoides
TTTCTCTCTTTGTGAAAGTATCTGTCACTACAGTATCGAAATGTGATTGTTTCAGTTAGTGGAATAGTTTCATTTTTAAATTGAAAGTATTTGACATGAGTGTTTTTGTTTCACTTTTGACACGTAATACTTAAATAGTGGAGGAGATATTATGTTGCCGTGTGCTCGAACTCTGCAAGAAGTTAATAATTTTTTTTGACTAAAACACAACTGGAACCCTAAGTAAGGCATGTGTAAAATTTGAATGAAATTGGTTGCGTAGTTCTCGAGTTTTAGGGATTCACACAGACAGACAGACAGACACACATTCTCATTTTTATATATATAGATTGTTTGTTAATGATTTAGTTAGGGAATCAACACCCACGAATTAATATCTTGTAAATATATGAAAATACATATAATCAACTAAATTCAACCTACTTTGGTAGGTGAAAGTAACATGACAACAGGTAACGATCAACAACAATACAAAACTCACATTCAAAATGTACACCACTTTTGTCATAATGTATCAGCAGATTTTATATTAATTGATGTAATAGTTATATTTCTATGATTTTTATATTGGGCTAAGAGGATTTCTTCATACTCTCAAATTTCTGATGCGATTGAGAAATTCTTACAGTGAAATCCCTACAAAAATTTTAGAATTTAAGAACAACAACAACATTCAGTGATTGTTTTTTTGCTTACTGGGGCCAGCGTAGGAAGGATTTTCAATAATGAAAACTAATTGAATATTTTCAAGGTAACATTTCAGTATTTTTATTATTGTTATTTTGTTATTTGATGTTTCACCTACATTTCTGCTGTCTTGTATAACACACTGATCATTTGCACATTTCTGTATATGTTTCAGTGGATATGATGGTTATATGCCATCCGAGGAATCTTTCGGATACAGTGATGGGAGGAGAGATGCCTTTCTGAAAGCTGATTCTTTTCAACATATTGATGCTCCTTACTCAAGGCAAGGATCCAGGTGAGCGGCTGTGAAATCTAATTAGTAATATTTCATGTAATTTTTATTTCACCTCTACCAACACCACCAACAGATTAAAATTACACATTTCAGCAGAGCATACTTACTTTATTTCTTTTCAAACTTCACACAGTCACTGCATTTAGTAACCATGTCTCATTAGACTGCATTCATATACAGGCCTTTTTGTGGTGTATATATGTTTAGTATGATATACAAATGGCTATTTAAATTTAATGTTGTTTCAGTTGTTTTTGTTGAGTTTTTTTACAGCCTAGCAAGCATTCAGTAATATCAGTGAAAGTGTTATTCACTACTCCTGTGTATCAAAGTGTGAATTCCATTCAAGCATGTGACAAATTGGTGTATATTATTGATGACCCCCAGGAAAGGCAAAAGCATGTTTAATGCTTCCATTAGTCATTGTTGTGATGATGCTTATTTCACTTTGATATTTGTTGTCATTTTAACAGAACATATCTATGAAGAGATTTTCTTTCAGGAAAATAAACTACAGTAGCAGGATGATCATAATTTAAGAGCCGTTTTCCAGTTGTGTGTGTGTGTGTGTGTGAATGAATGTGTGTATATAAATGTATGTATGTAAAAATATGAGTATGTATGTATACAGACAAACAGATGGATAAACAGATAGATATTGAGCATAGCTTTGTGATAAGAAATTTGCTTCTCAACCACAAGATTCTGTGTTCAGCTTCATTGCATGGCACCATGTGTCATCATCTACTATAGCTCTGGCCGACTAAAGCCTTGTGAGTGGATTTGGTAGATGGAAACTGAAAGAAGCCTGTTATGTGTGTGTGTGTGTGTGTTGTCCCACACCATCACTGGTGTGGGTTTGTTTACATTCTTATAACTTAGCAGTCCAGCAAAAGAGACCAGTAAATGAGTATCAAACTTAATAGAAATAAGCATTGGGGTCAGTCTGTTTGACTAAGTCCTTCAAGGTGGTACCCAGTATGGCTACAGAAAAATGACTGAAGCAAGTAAAAGATAAAAAATATATAGCTGCTACCTTTGTTGGTAACAAAGGGCCTCTTCCTCAAATTGTATGATGCCTGAATATGAAAAGCTAAGCTACATGGCAGTAAGACAGAGGCTGTGACTACTGATGACATGCAAAAGCTTGAAAGAAATAAAGCTAGTATGCTCCACTGGACGGGTAATGTCAGTGTGCATATACGATAGAGTGTAAGTGATTTGAGAGAAAAAGTTGGGCATATGGGTCATCAGATGTAGTGTGCAAGAGAGAAGACATGCTGATATGGTTACTTGATGGGTATGGATGTCGACAGCTGCATCAAGAAGTGCCAGTCCTTAATTGTGGAGGGAAGTGTGGAAAGGGCAGACCTGGGAAGACATGGGATGAAGTGGTGAGAAAGGATCTCCATAGAATGGGCCTCATGGAGGAGATGACAACGGACCAAGACTTTAGGTGGTTTGCTGTGTTTGAGACGACATGCCAAGCTAAGTAAAATCATTGCTGTCTATGCATACAAGCATATCCTTTACACTCTTCTTGCAACCAAGAAATCCAAGTCTTGTGGGCTTGTGGGTGCTGGCGCCATGTAAAAGTACCCATGCCTGTGCTTGTACTGGTGTCTCATAAAAGTGCCTTTGCTGGTGCCACATAAAATTGCTTGTGCCAGTGACATGTAGAAGTGCCCATGCTGGTGCCACATAGAAGTGCCCATGCTGGTGCCACATAGAAGTGCCCATGCTGGTGCCATGTAGAAGTGCCCATGCTGGTGTCACATAGAAGTGCCTGTACCAGTTCCACATAGAAGTGTTCATGCTGGTGCCACATAGAAGTGCCTGTGCTGGTGCCACATAGAAGTGCCCATGCTGGTACCTTGTAGAAGTGCCCGTGCTGGTGTCACATAGAAGTGCCTGTGCCAGTTCCACATAGAAGTGCTCATGCTGGTGTCATGTAGAAGCATCCATGTCAGTGTCTCCTTAAAGCACCCATGCTGATGCCACATAAAAGCAGAAAGACAACTGGGGCCAGGGTAGCCCTCGAGCTGGCAAACTCCTGTTAAACCGTCCAACCCATGCCAGAATGGACAATGGGCATTAAAAGATGAGGATGAATTATATTCTTTTACTTGTTTCAGTCATTTGACTGCAGCCATGCTGGGACACTGCCTTGAAGGGTTTTAGTCAAACAAATTGACACCAGGACTTATTTTTTTTTTAAAGCCTGGTATTTATTCTATTTGGTTCCTTTTGCTGAACTGCTAAGTTACGGAGATGTAAACTAACCAACACTTGTAAAGTGGTGATGGCAGGACAGACAGACAGACAGACACACACACACACACACACACACAGATAGATAGATGATGGGCTTCTTTCAGTTTATATCTATCAAATCCACTCACAAAGCTTTGGTCAGCCTGATGCTAGAGTAGAAAACACTTACCCAAGGTGCCATGCAGTGAGACTGAACCCAGAACCATGTGCGTAAGTTTTTGTAAATGTGTAATATATGTACATATAATTATCATCATCGTTTTAATACCTGCTTTTCCATGCTTGCATGGGTTGGACAAACTTTATTGAGGTTGATTATCCACAGTTGGATACCTTTCCATTCATCAGAATGCCTCAATTGATCGGTCTTGAGACAAAGAGACGCAAACATATACTCTTACACATACACACACAAACATATATTTTCAATAGGCTTCTTTCAGTTTCCATCTATCAAATCCTCTCACAAGGCTTTGGTTGTCTTGGAGCTGTAATAGAAGACACTTTTCCAAGATGACACACAATTAGACTGAACTCAAAACTACATAGCCACATCTGTGTGTGTGTGTGTGTGTGTGTGTGTGTGTGTGCGCATGGAAACACGCACACACACACACACACACACATTTTCAATAGGCTTCTTTCAGTTTCCAACTATCAAATCCTCTCACAAGGCTTTAGTTGTCTTGGAGCTGTAATAGAAGACACTTTTCCAAGATGACACACAGTGAGACTGAACTCAAAACTACATAGCCACATCTGTGTGTGTGTGTGTGTGTGTGCATGGACACACACACACACACACACACACACACACACACACACACAAACTGGTAAAAAGAATTATTGAATAGTTTTTAAATAGAATTTGAAAAAGGAATACAGTTTCAGATGGGTGGGTTACCATACAATGGAAACTGGCAATAGAAACAATAAATAATGCTGTCTTGAGTGCATATATAGTGTGTGTGTGTGTGTGTCTACACATACACACACACACTCATACATACACACCTGTACATGCATCCTTTGTAATATTCACTATTGTTGCTAATTCGCTATTCAGAATGCACCTATATATATACACACACACACACACACACACACACACACAATTCTATTATAGGACTACATCCTTTCACCAGACACAGTGACGTAAAGAAACAAAACCTCTGTCATTCTACCCATTTTTGTTGTTATTACTCCCTCTCCTTTTCAAATGTAGTCACATGGTATTTTTATTTGATGTCTGCTTTTCCCTTCCTTCTTTTTCTTTTTCCCTTCCTTTCTTTCATTTCTTTCTTTCCTTCCTTCCTTCTTTCTTTCTTTCTTTTTTTCTTTCTTTCTCAATCTCTTCCTTCAACCTGTTCCTCTCCTCCTTCTTTTCCTCTTCATTCCCTCCAACTCATTATTATACTTCTTATTTACATTTTCTGACTGTCTTACCTGTTTTTACACCTAGTGAGTCTGCTATTTGTCCAGAGGGAGAAAAAAAATAATTCAAAGACATAAAAGCTTCACGTACTTACACACGTAAATACAAACTCATAAACACTCACTTATATACACATTTATATATATTCATATATATATATCTTTATATTAAAGTTCCCAGCTTGCTTCATAGATCAACTGACAGTACATACATTATTTTTTTTTTATTCAAAAGAAAACATTTTCCTAACTTCTTACACTTTGGATTATTGCTAGACACTTCCAACAAAATATGGGTGTTCGTGGACATCAACTGCCTGGAGCGGTTCCTGTGTTACAACCATTAAACAGCAATAATTCTTCTTTGAATTTCAGAAATGATTTTGCCTCAAATCCAGCCAGGCCAGTTCCTTATGCACCTTCTGGAGGTATGACAATTTCAAGTCTCTCTTTGTTTTCTAACTTTAAAAGTGTTTTTTCTTTTTGCATTCTTTATGCATTTGGTTCTGTTTTTTTCTATTTTTTTCTTTCTATTTCTTTTTTTCTATTTTATTTTCTCTTCTTAATTTATGTTCATTTATGTATTTCTGAACTTGATATTATTTATATCTCCCACTATATATATATATATATATATACACACACACACACACACACACACACACACATTTATACATGTGTACACATGCGTGTGTGTGTGTGTGTGTGAAATTATGACAAACACAAATTTATATAATTTGTTTTCTGCATACATTTCACTGTTGTGGCTATTTGCAACCATTTCACTGTATCTTTAAAGTGGAATAAGATGCTAGACCTGAATAGATCTTTCAGGGAACACTTTATTGCACTATGTTACACACATCTTTGTATTTGAGCTAACATAATGCAATAGAGTACATGCCCATGACGATTTGTTGTGGATCAGCATCCAGTTGCACTTTGAACATCCAATGCTGACATTACAAATAACCACAAGGCTGAAATCTTGGTGAAGAACAAATGATATAAATTTGTATCCATCATAATTTGTCCTACATTTCCTCTGTATATCGTAACAGGTAATACTACTGAGTATAGTAATGACCAAACCACCATACTAGTGGCATGCTGGCCGATGATGATCTATGTTGAGGTCTAACTAGGCAGTATCAGTCATACACCTATATACACACAAGATATGCTATATATACTATATGTATATATATGTATGTGTATGCACATATATATATATATATATCTGTGTGTGTGCGAGTGAGACCTGACTGCCACTTGACAACTGGTGTTGGTTTGTTTACATTCCTGTAACTTAGCAGTTTGGAAAAGAAAACCAATAGAATTAGTACCAGATGTAACAAAGTGTATTGCTTTTGATGTGTTTGACTAAAACCTTCAAGGCAGTGCTCCAGCATGGCCGCAGTCGAATGACTGAAGCAGCTAAAAGAATTATATATATATATGTATATTGGGTGTTTATATGGATATTCATACATATATTTCTGCACACACACATACATATAAGAATTGTATTGTATAAAAGAGTTGTATGTCTCTCTTTGCAACTACATGGTTACCTAAAACTATTAACAAAACCATGATATATGCTTCTTTATCATCCTCTCTTGTTTACATATTCATACTGTTCTTCTGTCGAAAGATCAGATAAGACAGAGGTTGGGTTGTGTACGTGATTTTAATCTCTACAAAGAACTATAGTTCAAGGCAATTTCTCATAAGATATGCTTTTCTGTTGCTGTAGCATAATTTATTAAGGCTACTTGGACACAAACCTGTATACTGATTAAGTGCCTGGAATTTCAAGACCAGTCATTGTTGATATGTATCTGTGAAGATAAAAACCTTGCATGGACATACACTAATGATCAGTTGATTAAGAGTGTCACTCACTGTTGGTTTAGAGATATAGATTTGTTGTTCAAATCCTCCCTGGGACTATGTTATACTATCCATGAGTAAGACACTTGTTGATGATTAGAGATGAAAATACTTGTAATGTAGTTTAGATGTAAATTATTAATTGTCATCTTCATTATTTTAGATTTGTTTTTCTTGCTATCAATGGCTACAGGTGGGGATCTGTAGGTGCAGATGTGTCTGTGTTGTTAAAAAGTTTACTTCTCAGTCACATGGTTTTAAGTTCAGTTCCACTACATGGCGCCATAGGCAAGTGTCTTCTACTATAGTCTCAGGTTGACCAGAGCCTTGTGAATGGATTTGGTTGATAGAAACTGAAAGAAGCTTGGACAGATATGGTGTTTTTACACCTTTTTACCATAAGAGAGAATTTTTCTCCACATTAACTTCAGTGAACATGCCTTACCTAAACTTTGCTTATGCCTAAACACTGCATAGCACAGCTATTACAGTAATTTCCATGACCATGGCAGTCTACTGGTGCAAATCAGTCAATGTTGTTGACTGTATCTTATCTGAAGCTCTGCTTTGAAAAGGTCTATCCAGACTTGCCTCTTTTAGGTATTTCCCATTAACAAAAACTAAGGAGCTAGAGACATCAATGTCTGGGAATCCTGATAGGCAGTGACACTGGACAGATATGGTGTTTTTACACCTTTTTACCATATGAGAGAATCTTTTTCCACAGTAACTGCAATGAATTTGCTTTTTAGCAGTTGAAATGTCACAAATATATTTCAACTAACTTAAACTTTGCTTATGTACATATATGTTTGTGTGTGTGTTTGCGTATGTGTTTGTGTCTCCTTGTCTTGACATCACTTGATATGTGCAGATATGTGTCATTGTCGTACAAGCAGTGTCACTTCAATTTTGGCATGGTTTCAGTGGTTGGATGCCCCTCCTAACACCAACCACTGTACAAAGTGTTTTGGGTGAATTTTTTGTTGAGGCACCAGCACTAGAGGTGTTGCCTTTCACCAGCAAGACTAAAGAATGCTCTCAAGACCTGTATTTTCTCTGGGTGATTTGATTTACCCCCACGAGCAGAGAGTAATGGATGATTTTTAGTGGCACTGACATTGGTGGGATTGCCTTGTAGCTTGCTAAATAAAAGCCATGCTCTATGATTGATGTAATATTGCAAATAAACACTAAAGATGAAGTGAGTAGTCAGAAGCAAAAAAATTATCATAGTAAGATGCACCTCCCAGTCCAGGAAATGAAACCATGATCTTGTGATCGTGAGTGATACACCTTAACCTCTAGGCCACACACCTTCAGGCCAGTATGGAGGAAAAACACAATAATGATATCTACAGTCATCAGCATTGCAAATTCTGTTGTAATACAAAATATATTTTCTCATTGGTTCCTTGTTCATTTGATTTGCCTGTAACTGGTGAGTCAGTGGGAAAAAAAATATTTGAATTCATAGGAAGTTCACACTACAGCAAGACTTTCAGGAACACTATGGTTCTGTAACATGAAGTGGGTGTCTATAAATAACAAACTATGTTGTAACAAACAAAGTAAATCTACTCAATACATCCTTGGAGGATGCAGAGGGGTTGGTATGGGACCACCAGCAATGGAGAGCACTAGTGGACCTGGTCGACTCTATGCATGATGACACTTCTGGGACCACTAACTTGGAATGAACTCAGCCACACCAAGCAAGAGCTTGAAGCTAAGCATGTATACACACATGCACGTACATGCACAGTAGATCTTCAGTAAAATGCAGTTCATATACTTAAGATAATATATCAGTAGCCGTTTCACTAGCTAAACCACCTTTTCTTTAAATGAATTTTTTTACAGACCCTAGGATTTTGAAAAGTCTCTCTACTCAACATATTTGGAACTCAGTTTAAAGACCCCCCCCCCAGTACTACTTCATTGAACCCCATGAGTTCACAGACCTGGAATTGGGATCTAGTGTTCTAGAATCTGTTAAAACAAGAGTCCATCCAGCTGGTTTCCAAGCTTTTAATCACAAATCATTTGCCAATTGATTTGCATATCCTCCACTGGTCACTACTACATCACTGAACTAACAACCTAAATACCCTACTTGCTCAAGTTCACTTCATGCACCATCCTCCCATTACTTCTATCACTCTTCCTCAAACACTTCTCCCAGTCCAATGGAACCAGAATTACCAGTGTTCTGGAACTTTCTCCCTGCCCAGATATTCCCAACAAACATTGGCCTATAAAGAATGTAATTGTAAGATATTGACTTATAAAGTTCAAACTAAATATCAAATACACAGACATCACTGATCTGAGACAGAAAATGCTTAAACTATAAAACCATAGGCTGAGCTTCTCAGACTAAATACTGTGGTTGTTATCATTTGTTGCTCTAGTTCAGTAGTCTCCAGACATTTTTTGGACCCCTCACCATCACACTGGTCACATTTCTAGTGCCCTTACCACACACCACCACAAACAAATCGCTTTCTATTGTGAATTCAAAACAACTGTACTTCACAAATAAAGCATAACCTAGTTAACCCATTATTTTGCTCTTTTTACCATATGAGAGAGCAAATTTACATCCCACCTGTAATTACGTTGTTTTTATATTTTTATTGGGATGGATGTACATTGTGCAAGGATATCAGCTTCTTGATATCAGGCGGAAAGGTACTAAGAAGTAGTCTTAGATCCCTGCGTTCAATAATTTTCAATCTGTTTCTTTGTTTAGAGAGAAGCTGGGCAACTGTACTGAAGCCTTGCTCTACAAAATATATTGTTAGGAAGGCAATAAGGTACATTTTTGACTGTTACACAGTGCAGAGTAGCAGTCAGAAATGTCCTTTTGCAATACAAAATCCTGATATAATTTTTTGAACTTTGGCCTCAGCTCAAGATCATTTTAAAGTGAAACGAGTTCTTCCACTATTCTTGTTTCCTTATTACCGATATCTAGGTATCAACGCAGACTGGTATTTTAATCAAAAATAAATTTCCTGAAATCTATCAGCCATGTCTCTGTGCAGCTCATCCAGGTGTGAACAATACACATGAATGTCATTTTCTGGTATGCGCTTTTCCTTCTTCAGTTCAGAGAAGCTTGAAAACTGGAAGAACTCACAACGGCTTATGTTACATTTGAATAACTGTAACTTGGACAGAAATGTAGAGAGGGCTGATCTTACTTTGATAAGGTCTAACTTCATTTCCTAGTCGCAAATTGACTTCATTGAACTTTGTGAATATATCTGCCATATAAGCAATGTCATGCTTGATGCTTTTTGGTTCATTACAAAGAACAAAATAAGACTCCTATAAGAATTTAGTAATTGTTTTAAAAAAAGGAATAGAAACTTCCAGGCAGTTCCTTTTAATAACCATTGAACTTCTGTGTGCAACAACAAATGTTCCAAATCCTTATTGTTTCCAGTGTAAAGTTATTGAAACAGTGAGGAATTGAATGCATATGCCTTGATTTTATTTACTACTCTGATAACAGAGATCAATGGTTTGTTAAGTCCACCATTTAGGTTATTTGCACCCAGATGTTGCCTGTGGATGACACAGAGCGCAGCAAACATACTAAGTATAACTTTTTCAATAAACTGAAGCAACAGCATCCCTTTTATTGCTCAAAAATGAAATACTAACTTCTCTTTGGTTTCTGCTTCTTGTTGTCTTGCAAAAAATAGCTCTTGAACCAAATGTTAATCTTTGACAAAACAAGAAACATACTTTTATTGTTCGACAAAGGGGACACAACTAATTGTAAGCTAAATTTGGTTATGCTATTGTATTTCACAATTTGAAACACTTGTAATGTGCCTTTTTAGAGAAAAATTTCATACTTCAACCTCTTTGTTTTGATATTTACCATAAAAATCCTACAACCCCCCACTCCAAGGAATGAGAAATTTTGATTTATGAATTCTTATATTTCTTATCCTTTAATTATTTCAATCATTTGACTGTGGTCATGATTGCTTTTTCAAAATTTTTTTCTATAAAAATATAGACTATAAGTATTTCAAAATGTGGAATATTGCATGATATGTGTTACAAAATGTGGAATACTAAAGATATGATGATGGTACTGGTAGATATTTAAAAAGATGTGGAATAAAAAGTTTTAAAGAAAGTTGCTTTGCAAGTGTTTTGAAATGTGGGATTACTATAGAATGTGACAAAACCCTGAAAAAAGAAATCCTGATTTATGTAAGACAGCTATTCTAAAAGCCTGATAAATATAAATGTATTTTTTTAAAAATTTGTAATGATAGAGTTTCTAAAACATTTGAAAACATTGTGGAAACCATTAAAAAAACATAAAAAATCAGGCTGCTTAAATAGTGAGCTCTAGTTAGGACTTTACAATAATAACATGTACTCATATGATACTCTGTCTATTCTAAAGCATAATTATTATAGTAACTTATATTTATAATAATGTTATTTTAATCAATGTATGAATCTTTTGTCTCGGGCCTATTATTTAAAACAAATGTACGGAGATAATACTGAAGTTTTATTCTGAAAATTTACAAATTATTGAAATTACTGGAAAATTCATCAAATTATTGAAAACCAATTTCACTTAGAAATATTGATCAAACTAAGGCTGTAGTAAAAGACACTTGACCAAAGTGCCATGCCTTGGGACTGAACTCAAAACCACATAGTTGCCAAGCGAACTGCTTAATTATCCACCACACTATACCTAATCTATAATACACATTTCTTTAATAGTTAAAGATACTTAAAACAGTAGAGTATATTTTATGCTTGAGGAATTACTTCTCTTAACTTTCAATATGTGCTGTGTGTTGTGTTATGATATTGACCTGCAATTGTTGTATGAGTTGTTGATGTATGTTAGATGTATCCTAGTGGAATGGTGGCATTGGTATTGTTGGACAAAATACCAATGCATAACTAAATACTATGTTGGATTTTGTACAACATTATCAATTCTACAATTCTGCAAGAATTGTAGAATTGATAACATATACACAACACCAACAAATCATTTTAATGTAGTTCCCATCCAGTTTAACTCACAAGGCTTGTGCTAATCTGAGGTTATAGTAAAATATAAGACACTTGCCTAAGATGCTGTATGGAAAGACTGTACTTGGAACCTTATGGGCAAAGTAGACTTGCTTCAGGTATATAAGTATTGTATTTTTTGTTAAGTATATGAATGTATGTATATTGGAAGTAAGAATACGTTTTTGCAATGTGTTCATTGAATACATTGTCATTGTTTTTAACTCTTGGTGAGTCTTGATGAAGCAGACTTATAATAAAAGGTGTTTTAACTGTGACTATCCTGTGTCTCCTTAACTAGTGTAACCTGTACTATGTTATCTAGTGTATCTTTCATTTTTTTGAAGATAGTAGGGTGTGATATAAAGGAGATTTAGCTGTTGTTACTAGTTGTTACATAGTCTCCTTCATTAGCTTCTAAGGGAAGCTTATTGTATGACAGTTTATAGCATGGGGGAGGATGGAGTAAGGGAGAAAGATGTATGTTCAGTCTCTGTATTTTGGTTGTGAGATTATTCCTGATGAATATGTATTTGTATGTTTAATCAGTTGTACTCACAATGTGGGAGTGTGTTTGTACATATATATATATATATATATTGCTATACATCTATATTCTGTATGTCTCTCACATGTATTTACAGGTGAATATATTGTGTTAAAGAAAACCTCATTATCAATGGAATATATGAATAAAGATATACGGACAATATTGAATTACTTTTATGCACTTTTCACTTGTTTGATGGTGTGTGTGTGTATTGTATTAACCATTCATCCTCCCTCAGGAATAGCACAATAAAGAGAGATAGAGAATGATTGCCCTACATCAAGATATATATATATCTTAATAGAGAGGGAGGGAGGAAAGTGATAGTGATGATGGCAGCAGTACATTTGTGTTATGTCAAACTTTTGGTTTTTAGTCCTCTTTCAGTATTTAACCCTTCTCTATGTTTGTCTGTCTCTTGCATAGGGGTATATATTTATATAAACAGAGATAGACAATGAGAGACACATCAAGACAAGGATATGAAATTGAAATTGATCATGGTGGGTGTTTTGACAACTGAACCAAAACAGACCACCTATAATTTGTTGTTGAATTTTTATATCATAAAAAAAAAATGATATATATGTGAAATATGGGAAACTGAAAGAGAAGAACTAACAGCACATAATGAAATACACACTTCATTTTCAACAATTTCTTTAGTGACAACAAATTTAAATCTTGTTTGTGCCTTGAATGGATTTCACTTCCATAAACTCCTCACTATTACACTTAGCATAATCCATTGTTGGTTTATATTAATGGTCATAAAATTATGCCTGAACTCATGTCAGTGCATCAGAGAAGAATTTCATTTTCTCAGTTATCTAGTGTATCATTAAAATAAACGACAGACATGTCTGTTTCAAGATTCTAACAGTAATGTACTAAGGTGGTTTAGAATATTACTTCCTGTTTACCTACATAGGTGTATCAATAATATATCTCCGTGTAATAATAATTGATATAATGTTGGTTGGTTGATTTCTCCAGTTGTGCTTTATTTTGAATAGAGATACAGAGAGAG
>NC_068991.1:24967685-24968550 GCF_001194135.2 Octopus bimaculoides
TATATATATATATATATATATATATATGTATATTTGTGTGTGTGTGTGTGTGTGTCTGTGTTTATGTTTGTCCCCCCCCCCTTACTGCTTGGCAACTGGTGTTGGTGAATTCATGTCCCCATAACTTAACAGTTTGGCAAAAATGACTGATAGAATAAGTACTGGGCTTACAAAGAATAAGTCCTGGGGTCGATTTGTTTGACTAAAACCTCTTAAGGCCTCTTATGGCTGCAGTCACATGACTGAAACAGGTAAATGACTGTAGGTCATGTTACTTCAATAATATTTATCTTACAAGATGGTGCTGAAAAGTTTCTGGATTTGAGTAAAAGAAAGTAGAGAAGGATCAGTTAATTATGATTTCATTCAACAGTTGACAAAAGAGAGGAAGGAGTCTAGATGTTCTCGGGAGAGTGAGGTGGCACTGATACAGTCGTCTGTATAATGGCCATATAGTTCAGAAGAGGGACCAGTGAAACTTGAGAATATTTGGGCCTCAACATAGCCAACGAATAGGTTCGCATAGTTGGGGCCCATTCTCATTCCCATGGCCACTTACAAGAGCTGCTGGTAGAAATCACCTGCGAACGAGAAGCAGTTGAGTGAGAGGGCAAGTTCAGCCAGACGAACGAGTGTGGAGGTGTCGGGTTGGGGGATGGGTCGGCAGTCAAGGAAATATTTAAGTGCATGCAGCTCCTCGTGGTGAGGGATCACTGTGTAGAGGCTTTGGATGTCGAGAGTGAAGAGAAGTTTCGAGGGGCAGGAGGGAATGAGAAAGAGGTGAAAAGGAATTGAAATTGAAGTCATAAAATAAACTATTATATCACATTACAACTAAGATGTTATTGTTTCACTTTTGACACGT
>NC_068991.1:24969245-24970086 GCF_001194135.2 Octopus bimaculoides
ATATATATATATATATATATATATATAAAATCTATAAATAAACATTAATTTTCTTGAATAAGTTTAGCTTAAAATACATTTATGAACTTAAGTTTACAGGTAAAAAAAGTTTATTCAGTTATAAAATTTGAATTAACGTAGTAATATACAAACTGTAGTAGGGTGTGTCTCACTTGACATTTAGTTGCTCACAGGTGAGAACAAATGAATGTAGGTTAAAAATATTTTCGCTGTCTCTATATTTACGTCAGTCACTTGTTTAGGTGAGGTGACTCATTTATTTTTTATTTGTACATTTGTTAATATTGCCATATCACCCTACAGTTGATAAATACGAGAACAACATGCATGTTTATTGTACAGAGAAATATACTCAAATCAGTGATGATACTGATAGAGTACTGAGTAATGTTAACAATGATTTGCTTAAAGTATGATGACTAATAATAGAGTATTGAGGGTTGTCACCTGTGTCTTGTATGGAGTACAATGAATGAAGATATATACTGAGGACAGTTAGTTCTGTTGTCTATAGAGTACAGTGAATAAAATTAGAGTACTGAGTAATTCAAATTACGGAAAAATTTGGATAAGTACTGTTTTCACTTTGCTAAAGATTTTCTACTATTTGAAAATAATATGTATTCTTGTTTTTATACTATTCATTTGGTTCTTTATAGATTATTTTAATAGATAACTTATTTAACACTAAATTATTTAGAAGTTATAGTTTCATTTCAACATAATATTAGAACTTCGATTGGAATAGTGTTGATATATTTTCGATTATTTTTGATTAATATTATTTGATTAATTATTAATCTTTATAGTTTATAATATC
>NC_068991.1:24971897-24974708 GCF_001194135.2 Octopus bimaculoides
GTAACTTAGCGGTTCAGCAAAAGAGACCAATAGAATAAGTACTAGACTTACAAAGAATAAGTCCTGGGGTCGATTTGCTCAACTAAAGGTGGTGCTCCAGCATGGCCGCAGTCAAATGACTGAAACAAGTAAAAGAGTAAAGAGTATGTGTATACAAAAGTATATATTAGCATAAATACACATATAAGATCACATATATAAATATATGGAAATATGTACGTAAATACACATCCACAGAAATATAAGTGAATACATGCATACATATACATCCATGTATGTATGTGCACAAGTATAAACATACACGCTTACTTACACATATACATAGACGCATACATACGAATACATGTGCATGCCAACAATACAAACATCCACATAAAAACATGTCTAGGTCCTGACGTATATATATAAACAACATTAAAAAAAAAAATTGCTGAGTGCATAACAATTAAATTTGGATAAAAGACATGCAAAATAGAATACCCTATATCGAATTATCTATAAATTAAACAATTAAAATCGGTTTATAAAATACAATAAAATGAAATAAAATAAAATAAAATAAAAGTAGAATCTTAAACAAGAAAATAATATTTGCATATAACAGTCGAAGGTTTTTCTTAAGAAATATGTCAAAATATATGCAATAACTTTGCAATGCGAAGGGGAGTACAGGATGACAGTCAGCCAAAATCGTTGCTATGCTCTCTCTATCTCTCTTATGATGTCCTATTGTATATATATATTGTGCTAAGATTTGTTATCAATCAGTTATCCTTATTGAGAAGAAGCAGTGAAAAGTAACCACTTCATACAATCACCAGACATCTCCACTACTCAACACCACCCGAGTTTGGGGTTAATAATCTTAATCTTTTGTTACAGTTTCTTATTCAAACTACATAATAGGCAGAATGGTTGGATTAAGACAGTAGGGTGTTTTGAGGGACATTTGGCTGCTATTTCTACCAGGTCTAGCTACCATGTAGAAGTCTCCCTCATTGGCTCATACATACAAATATACATAAAATCGAAATAAAATACTTAAAGCAACAGTCATCAAATACAAAAGTCAAGGTCCATGTAGTGTCATGGGCCAAATAAATTTCCAACTTCTTGGCTAATGCAAGCCCAGAGCAATCTCTTATCTCTTACACTATTTCAGTATTATATCTCTATTGTAATGTGAGATAATACTTTTAGTTTGAAAGAAGTCTGTCCTATATATGTATATACGTATATACCTTTTGCATTCCAAAACTGAGTTGTAGATTTTGACGTATGGGGTATCAAAAGATTCAGTACTATTTCGGCTACAAATTAAACTTAATTTTCATTCACATATTTGCATTTCAAAAATTTAACATTATAATCTTTTCCATAAATCAACTATCGTAAACATTTTATACGATGACGTCGCATTTTCTATATGTGTGTGTACCTTAAAAGACACCAATCATCACGACACACACCTTCACTCACTCACTCACTCTATCTCTCTTTTTCACTCTCTTTCTCTCACATGCTCACACACATGAATACATATGCATGCCAACAATACAAACATCCACATTAAAACATGTCTAGGTCCTGGTGTATATATACAAACAACATTTAAAAAAATGCAGAATTATCGGAGTAATGGACATTCAAAAAAGTATGTATGTATAGAAATGCATGAATGAAGTCTTTAAAGATTCAAATCAAGGAAGTGCAATAATAATGTTTAGCAGTTCAAAACAGTAGTGAAATGCAGAATTAGGTTGGCTGATCGTGAGAATCAAATATTGATCGCTTTGCTAAAAACTGCAGGTAGTATGGGTTATTTCCTTTGGGTTGTTTAAATAAATTATTAGTAATATGTTGTAGATAGGATGCATTGGAGGGGCTCTATTATCGATTTTTTTTTCAACAATCTACGTATGTCACGAGGTTCCCAGACATGAGTTCTACTCACATGTCAAATAAAGTATAAAAGTGATACTGTCTGTAAAAATTAGAAATTGGACACACAAAAAAATCAATATTCAAAGTAATCGAACATAAACAACGAAACCTGTAAAATATTTCTAAGTTCGATGGCTCAATTAGTTTCATGAAAATGTTGTGTGAACTGTAAATAAGCAATAAATATTATGATTTGTAAAATAAGTATAAGTGATACAGGGTATCCCAACTGAATGTGGTGTGGAAGTTTGGTTTCATTTTTTAAGGATTTTAAGCATTCAAAGTATGAGTTTATTGTATTGGGACATACTTATTAAATACATTCTGGAATTAAAAAATTATGTACTGTCGTTGAAAAATTGTAACTGGAAAAAATGCAGAATCATCAGAGTTATGGGCATTGAAACTGTAAAAGCATCAAGAATGTGCAGTAATAAAGTTTAGCATTTGAAAACTGTGAGTAGTGAAATGCAGAATTAGGTCTGCTGATCGTGAGAATCAAATATTGATTGCTTCACTAAAAACTAACAACTGTAAGTTCAGGTGTTATGGGTTATTTCCCTTAAGTGTTTAAAAAATATTGTGCAGAAGCTATAGGTTATTTCCCTTGGGTGTTTTAAAAAAAATTATATGAGGTAGATATAAAGATCTCTTCCAGGGGCTGTATTATCAATTTTTTTCAACAATCTAAGTATGTCATGAGGTTTCCAGACATGAATTCTACTCACATGTCAAGTTTCATCAAAATCAGTTAAACAATGTAGGACAAGTTAGCTAACAATGCCACAAACAAACACCGATTTTCCACATGTAGTAGATATATATGTATATGTGTATATATATATATATATGTGTATATATATATAT
>NC_068991.1:24974808-24979807 GCF_001194135.2 Octopus bimaculoides
CCTTAAAATTTCAAACAAATTTATTTTAATATGGGGCAGGACCGCCTTTGTCAGTAAGTACAGCTTCAGTTCTATGAGATATGGACGCTTACAATGTTTGAATTGTTTCCAAAGGAAATTTTGTCCATTCTTCAGCTAAAAGAGTCTCCAGTTCTTGCAGTAATGATGGTGGTGGATATCAACTCCTTACTTGCTTTTCTAAAATGCACCATAAATGTTCAATAATATTGAGACCTGGTGACTGTGGTGGCCAGAAAAGATGTTCAACTTCACTAGAATGTTCCTCATGTCACTCAGTAACAACTTAAGCTGAGTGTATTTCTCCTGCAACTGTCTTACCAGTGGTGCTTTTCCCTGGCACAAACCCAAACTGCATCTCATCTAGACTGAATCTCTCCCTAATTAGTCAGGCTATGACCCTCTCTGTTACTTTCATTACCGGATCCAATAACTTGATACCGTTGTAATTATTTGTATCTAATACGTCACCTTTATCTTTGTAGCAGTTGACTATGGTACTGCTACACCAGTTATTGGGTATGCCTCCTTCATGTCTCACCTGGTTGACTATACGGTTGACTAGACTATAGCCAACACCGCCAGATATTTTAAGCATCTCTGCCGTGATTCGTGATGGGCCAGGGGCTTTCCCTGTCTTCATACCCTTAATTGCTTTATCTACGAAGGTACTGTCAATTTGGATAGCTGGTCCCTCTGTTGGTTCGACATCATTCTCTTCATTTAGCAATCTTTCATAGTGGCGTATCCAAGTCTCTCTCCTTGCAGCTTCATTAAATGGAAGTGAGCTGTCATCCATCCGGACACATTTCTCTCCTATGACATCACGATTCTCTCTCATGCACTGTCTTGCAACACGAAACACCTCAAATTTGTGGTCCTCAAGACGCAGAACATTGGCAACTTTTTTCTTATCTGTTTCCCATCTGGCTAAATAAATCTGTCTCCTAACTTCCCTTCTGGCTGTCTGATACAATTCCCTGCTACCACCATTCTTCCAGTCCTTCCATGCCTGTTTCTTTTTCATAATGGCCCTGTCAACTACATTGTTCCACCACCACGTTACCTTGGGTTGAGAGGGGACTTTGCACCATCCACAGATTTGGTCAGTGGCCATGAACAGGTTGTCCTGTAGTAACCTCCAGTTGTCTTCCACATCATGTGATGCTATATCCCCCTCTATTTTGTTAAAAGCTTCGAGTAATACGTCTCTAAATCTCTGTCCATTTACAGGATCCTTAAGCTTCCAGACCCTGGGCATCCATTTAGCCCTGATTCTGAAGTTGCTAACTACTAATCTATGTTGTGTGGTGCATTCTTCACATAGGAAGGTTTTGGCATTTATAAGTAGCCATCGTTCCTGTTTCCTGGCAAGGATGTAGTCAATTTAACTAGTGTGTCTACCAGATCGGTAGGTGAATAGGTGACAAGCAGGTTTCCTGAAGTTACTGTTACAAACCATAAGATCATTTGCTTCACAGAACTCCAGCAGTCATGTTTCCTCCTCATTGCGGGAACCAAAACCATAGCCTCCATGTACACCTTGGAAGGCCCCTGCATGTTGTCCAGCATGCCCACTGAAGTCACCAGCCACAAAGAGAAGGTCCCTGTCATTTGTTGACGAGGTATTCTGCAAGAGGGTGTCATAAAATCGGTCTTTCTGTCCATCAGACAGCCCTGGCTGGGGGCATAGGTTGAGATGATGGTTGCTAACCCATGATACAGCAGTAATCTAATCTTAAGTATTCTATCTCAAATTCTGACTACTTCAATTACCTTATCAACCCATTTCTCTGCAAGAAGTACACCCACGCCCATGTCAGTGTTCTCTGCCCAGAATATCTTATACCCTAAGTAGGGATGGGGTGGGGGGCATAAGCCTTTAGATGTATTCATGGGAGACATCCGATAGAGGTCAGAGGATAGAGACTTCTGGTACAGGTGGTGGGGGTGGGAAGGCAGGCGCACTGCGAAACAGCAAGGACTCAAGTTCCCGATGTCAGAGAGTATTATCATAATAGTGAGATAGAATTGGGCATTTGAAAATGTTAACTAGAGCTATAACCAAAAGCTTTTGGTCAGCCAATCTGTGACAAATTAGATAAATGAATGAATAAGTGATGATAATAAATGAGCGTGAGTGGGGGAATATATTGTATATGTGTTGTATATATATATATATATATATATATATATATATATATATATATATATATATATATATATATTGTATATGTGTTATATATATTTATATATTGTATATGTGTTATATATATTTATATATTGTATATGTGTTATATATATTTATATATTGTATATGTGTTATATATATTTATATATTGTATATGTGTTATATATATTTATATATTGTATGTGTTATATATATTTATATATTGTATATGTGTTATTTATATATAAGATATATGTCGTGCATCAGCATGGCCGCAGCTCTGAGCTGAAACTTTGAAATGAAATGAAATGAAATATATATATACATTATTTACATTTGACAGATATTTGTCCTCATCTTGTTTGTTGTTAACACAACATTTCGGCTGATATACCCTCCAGCCTTCATCAGGACTCAAGTTCCCGGTGACAGAATATTATGATAATAGTGAGATAGAATTGGGCATTTGAAAATCTTAACTAGAGCTATAACCAAAACCCCAAGAACCCAAAATCCCCACCTTCAAGACCCCTGATGAAGGCTGGAGGGTATATCAGCCAAAGCGTTGTGTTAACAACAAAGATAAGGACAAATATCCGTCAAATGTAAATAATGTACATAATTCCTCATCTCTTAAATATAGAACTATATATATTGTTTATGTGTTATATGTAATGTATATATCATATATTCTGCTTTGTCTGGGGTGAGTCATTCTCTTTTAGTGCCTTATAATTTAACACACTCACCAGTAAAGTTTTCACTCATTTACTTATTTATTTTTCTAAAATTTTCTGTCTTGCAACCTCCTCAATAGTTGTTGGCTCTGCCCATTATCCAAGGTGTGTTGTTATTGTTCATTTTTGTGCATGTGTGTGGGTCACTGTGTGTGCGTGTGCATACACATGTATGTATGTATGTATGTATGTATTTATGCATACATGTAAGTGTGTGCATGCACGCATGTGTGTGTGTGTATATATATGTATGTGTGTATGTTTTTATATATGTATTCTGCAAACTATTCTACCTGTATATGAATATAAACTGTGGGTATAGGGTATGATTACCTACCACATATATTTCCTATTTAGCACTGGGGATGTTTCATTTATAAGGGCATACTCCTGTATTTGTCTGAGGGTTCGATCCCTTGGGTGCTTGGATAAAATGCGGAAGTCAAGTTGACCCAGGTTACTTCCATTTTGGTCCTTGGCATGTTGGCAGAGTATGGAGGACTGTTTTTTGTCATCATATTGTCTCAAATGTTCATTTAGTCTTTCTACAATGCTCCTAGATGTCTCCTCTATATATGTCATGTCCATGTCTTTACAAGCACCTTCTATCCATCTTATGCTGTAGACTACATTTCTAGTTCTACAGTTAATACCAGGGCTAATCCTGCATACTATGCAGTTATCATTGGTGCATATGGTATTCTCAAAAAGGTATGTCCTACATAGTTGTGATCTGATGGAGTTCCCTAGCTTTTCAACAGTCTTAATGTTGAGTTTAGTCTCCTTCAGAGCTTTCCTAAATCTACAAGCTAATTCTCTGTGGGCTGTGGCCTCTACAAACATCACTCCTTGATATTTTTCGGGTTTTATACTACATGTTCACCCAGTTTGCTGTGTCACAAGCTCTTTGTACTCTATTCCAGTCTTTGCTTCTATATCTAGGGCAGGTACCACTGGTTTCATTACATATAATATTATCTAACTTCTTTCTAGCACCCCTGTATACTCGAACCCTATCTTTCTGATCATATCCAAGGTGGTTATGCCCCAGCATGGCCACAGTCTAATGACTGAAACGAGTAAAAAGGAGAAAAAAGACATATATGTTGCCTTATGTACTTACAATACTTACCCATCTGTCTGTTGTCACCTGTACTCTGCATGTGAAATATCTGGTAGGAATTAATCTCTTTATAAGATTGCACTGGATTCCATTGTTATTGTCATCATCATTATGACTATTATTATTTTTATCATCATCATCATCATTATGACTATTATTATTTTTATCATCATCATCATTATTATCATTATTATTATTATTATGAGGTATTAACCCAGATTACATGTCTTTTCTCTCACACAGTCCCTTCCCTTTCTCCCATCATTCTATTATCTTGTCCTCTCTCTCTCTCTCTCTCTCTCTCTGTTGCCATTAATTTATATTATGGTAACCTGCTCTCTCATTCTTTATCAGTTTCTTTTTGTTTTGTCCTCCTTTATCTCTTTCTACATCTGTTTTGCCATCCTGTCTGCTGTCTTTTGTTACTCTAAGTTTGTCTTTGCTATTCTTTCATACTCTTTCTCTTTCTTTCTTTCTTTCTCTATCTCCCTCTCCCTCTCTAGTTGGTAATATACCACCATGTCTCTCTTTCTCTATTTTCTCTCAGAGAGAGAGAGAGAGAGATAGAATTTATCTCAGTACTGGTACTGTGTCAAATCCGAAAAGATAAATGTGAAGCTCTTGTTAGGTTTTGAACCCAGAGCTCAGAGAGCTGAAATAGACACCACAGAACTGTCTATCTGATGCTCTAATGACTGCAAACTCACTTTGTGTGTGTATGTGTGTTCTCTCTCTCTCTCTCTCACACACACACCATAAGTCTTGCAAATAGCTACCCAGCTGAATATAAGTATCACAATTTCTCCACTCTCATTAGGCCTACAGAAGTCCCTTCCTTCTGATTCATCCATGAAATAACACCACCAACAAAAAATTATCTTTACTCTCTTAGCTGATCAAGTACTTTTCTACTTGTTGAAAATATATATATATATAGATCGGAAGAGCGTC
>NC_068991.1:24979944-24982932 GCF_001194135.2 Octopus bimaculoides
GCTTGTGCGGGTGGCACATAAAAGACACCATTTCGAGCGTGGCCGTTTTCGTGCGGGTGACACGTAAAAGCACCCACTACACTCTCTGAGTGGTTGGCGTTAGGAAGGGCATCCAGCTGTAGAAACTCTGCCAAATCAGACTGGAGCCTGGTGTTGCCATCCGGTTTCACCAGTCCTCAGTCAAATCGTCCAACCCATGCTAGCATGGAAAGCGGACGTTAAACGATGATGATGATAGTTATGGTATATTCTGTTAAGAACGTAGTAGATTACAGTATACCTTGTCTACCTTCAGATTTTACCATGTGCTATCCAGTAGTAGTATTATATGTATTTCTAGGCTTGCATTTTGGCATCTGTCATGTGTGAATAGATAACTGAAAAGAATAATTGAAAAGATTAGGAGTCAGGAAGTAGTAGGGTTGAACATTTATTTTTCAATCACTATAATTGTTTCCACACAATGTAGTTCTCCAGGCATGGAGACACTTGATTATGCAACTGTTTCCCTGCATTATGACATCTAGTTGTGTTTCCTCAGGTAGTATGTAAATACTGTCTCTGTAAGTTCAAAATCTCGGCTTCAAGAACATCCGCTCTGTCTGTTGTGGCCTGAATTTAGTAGTGGCTACCGAATTTATCAAGGTGTGTTGTTGCTGAAGGACTGATGACAAACTGCTTTGAATGTGTAGATGTAGTGAGATGATGATTCTCCTACTGTTAAAGTGGTTGCTGCTTTAAAGGGATTGGCATTTGATTTCTTTGTACTGTTGATTTGTTCTTCATGGCTGGTTACATGTGCGATTGCCCTTAGCTTTTCGATTATATAACTGTATAATAATATATCATAATAATAGTTATTCTCCGATTTGAAGCAATAATTTTTAAATACAAACAAATGACTGAAAAATGATGAGCTAACCTCAGGAAGAATCGAACCCACAAATGAATGCTTACAGGTCTACTTGCACATCCATTTGGTCAAACACTCACCTATCAATTTCAGTCAAATTTAGTTAATATTTACTTAAACTGTCTAATACTACATATGATATTTATTAACAAAACCTGAAAAGCTTTGTAAATTATGGAGAGGAAGCTACTATGGAAGACTCAAAGTATAATGATTTTTCGATCATTTGTTTGTATTTTAAAATTGTCACTTCAAATCAGAGAATAAATATTTTTATGATATATTATTATACAGTTATTATTATACTGTGAGTCTTACAAAGCCTTTTGGATTTGTTTATAAATATCATATGTAGTATATATATATGTGTGTGTATATATATATATATATATATATCATCATCATCATCATCATCATCGTTTAACGTCCGCTTTCCATGCTAGCATGGGTTGGACGATTTGACTGAGGACTGGTGAAACCAGATGGCTACACCAGGCTCCAGTCTGATTTAGCAGAGTTTCTACAGCTGGATGCCCTTCCTAACGCCAGTGTGTGTGTGTGTGTGTGTATATAATACTTCTGTTTTATGTTGCTTTTGTTTTATGTACAAAATCATATTTAAAATGCAGAAGAAACCTCAAACTGGTTAAGCAAAAACAGTCTGAAACCAGTCAGTAGAGAAGCTTCAGAGTCAGTAAACCATTTCATGTCTTCACCCCTCTCCTTGTCCTCCTTTTCATCATGATTGCAAGAAAAGATTGACTAACTTCCTGTTGCCAAAGCTCACCTGCCTCCAAGCAAATTAATATTTCTCTATGCCTGACTACTTTTCACAGAAAATTGGAAATGAAGGACATTGTTTGTAATATGCTGAGCATCCACTTTAATCCACTGGCACTGCTTTATGTAACTATCCTCATCCATAGGCATCTCATGACCAAACCCACAGTCTGCTCTTATACATAACTTCTCTCACAATACATTAACTCCTTGTTGTACATGCACACTGACATTTCACATCCAGCAGAGCATACTAGCTTCATTCCTCTCTCATTTTTGCATGACCTCTACATTCAGGGCCTTTGTCTCACTATCATGTAACCTTACTGTATGTACACCATAAATTCTACCTTTCACTTGGAGAGAAACCTTTTGTTACGGCGAGCTGGCAGAATCGTTAGCATGCCGGGCAAAATGCTTAGCGGTATTTCGTCTGCCGTTATGTTCTGAGTTCAAATTCCACCAAGGTCGACTTTGCCATTCACCCTTTCAGGGTCGATAAATTAAATACCAGTTATGCACTGGGGGTCGATGTAATCGACTTAATCCCTTTGTCTGTCTTTGTTTGTCCCCTCTATGTTTAGCCCCTTGTGGGCAATGTAGAAATAAGAAACCTTTTGTTGCCAACAGAGTTAATAGCTTTCTAAACTTCCTCTTTCCACTGCTAATCACATCACCTAGGTAACAGCAGTATCTACTAATTATTGGGGGTCTCTAGGATTTTGAGAAAATCAACTTCCTGTGTAACACATACAAGCATATACTTACATACTTCTCATTCATCTGTGATCTGGTCACTGTCACTTTGTTAAACTCTATGTAATTTTTTTCTTGTATTTTTCTTTCTCCAAAACTACTGTGCCCCATTTCCAACAATTTTTCATTCAATTCTACCTTCCACTCCAATTTTCCCCAGAGCGTCAGCCTTCTGGAATTCCTGTTTTAACTTCAATATTCCTACATACATTGACTTCCATTTGTTCAAACTGAGTATAACTACCACAATCTCTCCACTCTCATTAGGCCTACAGAAATCCTTTCTTTCTGATTCATCCGTAAAATAACTGCTAATACACACAAAATAATATGTTTATAGGTGCAGGCATAGCGTTTTGGTTAGCTTGCATTGCAACCACGTGGTTTCAGGTTCAGTATCCCTATGTGGCACTTTGGACAAGCTCCAGGTTAACCAATACCTTGTGAGTGAATATGGGAGATGAAAACTGTGTAGAAGCCCATCATGTATGTGTTTATACGTGTGTGTGTGTGTGTGTGTGTGTGTGTGTGTGTGTGTG
>NC_068991.1:24982942-24985504 GCF_001194135.2 Octopus bimaculoides
TGTGTGTGTGTGTGTGTGTGTGTGTGTGTGTGTGTCTGTCTGTCTGTTTTGGTTCCACTGCTTGACAACTGGTGTTGGTTTGTTTTTGTCCTTATAACTTAATGGTTCATCAAAATATAATCAATAGATTAAGCTCTAGACTTGAAGCAAATAACTATTGGAATTGATTTATTTGACTTAAAACCTTTTATGGCAGTTTCCCAGCATAGCTACAGCCCAGTGACTGAAACAAGTAGAAGAGATGAAGGTAAAAACTGTCAATATTAGCACCATAAAAAACATTATTTACTGTATATTGTATCACTGAAAACTGAGATTCTTATGTTTGCCCTTGTGATGTCCACCTTGTGGCTAATAAAAGAAATAATAAAATAATAATAATAATAATTTATTATTATTATTGCCTTTGTACAGCTTCTAACGCTGGAGATGTATTATAGTGTCAGCTGTTCACTACCAGTGAACTAAGGTAACACCTCTTATTTTTTGAGTGCCTTCCAGAATATTCGAGCAGTTACAAGCAGTGCTGTTTTCTGCAAGTGCTCCACCCTTATTGCAGCCCCTATTTGTTCCACATATTTCTTGAGATTTTGCTCACTGTTCCCAGTGCTTTGACAATTATTGGTACTACTGCTACCCTTTTCATTGACCACAACTGCTTAACTTCCTAAGCTAACCTGTCTTATCTCTCAACTTTTCTTTCTTCCTTATCACATACCTTGTTGTCAGCTGGGTATGCTTATTATTATTATTATTATTATTAAGATGGTGAGCTGGTAGAATTGTTAGCACGCCAGGTGAAATGCTTACCAGTATTTTGTTTGCCACTGCATTCTGAGTTCAAATTCCACCGAGGTTGACTTTCATCCTTTTGGGGGTCAATAAATAAAGTACTAGTCAAGTACTGGGGTGGATGTGATTGACTTTTCCCCTCCCCCAAAATTTCAAGCCTTGTGCTTTAGTAGAAAGGATTATTATTATTATTATTATTATTATTATTAAGGTGGAAAGCTGGCAGAGTTGTTACCATGTTGGGAAAAATGCCTAGTGGCATTTCAGTTGTCTTTAAATTCTGAGTTCAAATGCTGCCAAAGTTGACTTTACTTTTTTCATTCTGTTGGGGTTGATAAGTTAAGTACCAGTTCAGTACTGGGGTCAGTGTCATCAACTTATACCCTCTCCTAAAATTACTGGCCTTGTAACAAAATTCGCAACCATTATTATTATTGTTAAGTTAGTGGAGCTGGTAGAATTGTTAATGGTAATCCATTTGTCTTGATAAAATAAGTGCTAGTCGTTAATATAATCAACTAATCTTTCCTTCAAAATTTCAGGCTTTGTGTCTTTAGTAGAAAGGATTATTGTTATTATTGATGCAGCAAGCTGGCAGAATCATTGGCATGCTGGACAAAATGCTTAGTGGCATTTTGTCTGTCTATGTTCTGAGATCAAATCCCACTGAGTTTGACTTTGCCTTCCATCCTTTCAGGGTTGATGATACAAGTACCAGCTGAGTACTGGATTGAGGTAATTGACTAGCCCCCCTCAGTCAAAATTTCACATCTTGTGCCTAAATAGAAATTATTATTATTATGATTATTATTGTTATTTTATTTTTTTTCCCCCTCAAGCCTTCAGTTAAAGAGAAGAGACGTTTAGGGTTAGAAGCAGAATGTCTTTTCAAATAGCCAAATATGGTAAAAGATATTGGAAATGATAGCTTTCAACTATCTCTCACCATATTCCTCAAGTTAAACAGGTTTTTTAAAAACACGTGGAAAAAAAATTGGTTAATTAATGTCAGTCATACTTAGACTGTGTACCTTTTGCAACTGTTTATTCTCTTTTTGTTTGTTTTCCACTATCATTAAATTTCTCATCAGAATTTTTTAATGTTTTTACCACTTTCTTGTTTGTCAAATCAACTTACCTGACCAGCCTACCTATGCTTCTTCTTATTACCTCATTTCCTCTCCACCATCATTACAATTCAGCTCTTCTGCAATGAATAGCAAGACTACTACTTATACATTTCCTGTTGGTTTGCTTCACATTTTTTGCACACACACACACACACACATGCACACTCACATCATACATTCATAGCCACACAATATTCAGAATCCATATCTTATACTACAACTCTGTGTTTGTGTGTGTGTGTGTGTGTGTGCGTGTGTGTGTGTGTATGTACATATATATACACACACACATATATTGTTTAACATCCTCCTCCTAATATATGTGTGGCACCTTGGGCAAGTGTCTTCTACTATAGCCTCGGGCCGACCAAAGCCTTGTGAGTGGATTTGGTAGATGGAAACTGAAAGAAGCCCATCGTATATATGTATATATATATATGTATGTGTGTATGTGTGTCTGTGTTTGTCCCCCCAACATCGCTTCACAACTGATGCTGGTGTGTTTACGTCCCCGTAACTTAGCGGTTCGGCAAACGAGATCGATAGAATAAGTACTAGGCTTCCAAAGAATAAGTCCTGGGGTCGATTTGCTTGACTAAAGGCAGTGCTCCAGCATGGCTGCAGTCAAATGACTAAAACA
>NC_068991.1:24987406-24988813 GCF_001194135.2 Octopus bimaculoides
CACACACACACACACACACACACACACACACACACACACACACACACACACTCTGTTGTTCCCATTTTCTCTTTCTCTCTGTTCTTATCACCTCCTCTGTTGTCATTAATCTTTGTTTTTCACTCTTTAAACTCTCCCTCCCTCTTACCCCTCTCCCTCCCTCTTACCACTCTCCTCTTCTCACTCTCACCTCCTCACTCTCTCATTGCCACTGTAACCCCCTTTTATTCAACTCTCCTCTCTCACTCTTCAACATATTCTATTAATTCATCCCACTCTTATTCTGTCTGACTCTCCTATTTCACCCCCATCCTTGCCCCCACATTGCTAGATATGTCATGGGTTGACACTTGTGGTATGTTTGCAAATACCAGGTGTACAAACCTGACATTCTATACATATTTTATATTTGAGAATGTTCAAAGTATCATATATAGAAATTTACCTACAATTTCCATGTTAGCCTTATTTGTGTGTCTCTCTCTGTTGGCCTATATATCTACCTGTATGTCTGTTCATCAGTATATTCATTCATTTATAAACCCACCTTTCTATCTTCACGCCCATTTATCTACCTTCTTATTTATCTGCATAACTATTTGTTTCCGTAGCAATCTTTTTTTTTTTCTTGCATACCTATCTATTTGTTACTAACCTATTTATCTACATTGCTGTTTATTGCTCTACACACCTCTGTATACGAATACCTATCTATTTAGATACCTACCTGTTTGTCTACATAGCTGTCTACATACCTACCTAGCTTTATATCTACTTACCTATCCATCTATTTACCTATCTATTTGAATACCTATTTGTCTATATACCTATTTGAGTACCAACCTACCTGTCTACATACCTATATCTAATCTAATACATTATATTTTATATAAATATATTAATAAATTGTAAACATAATATAAATATATTACTATATATCTCTTATCTATAATATACATGTACATGATTATGCACATATACACCTGTGTGTCTCTCAGGTCATTCTATGTAAATACCCATTCTATCTGTTCTTGTCTAGATGGTGGTATGGGTCATCAGTCTATTTATCCATCCATCTGCATACCTTCTTAACTATTTACTTAATACCCCACCTTTTTTTTTTTATCTGTCAGTCTATCTACATGGCTGTCTACTCACCCTTCCTTTCTGCAAGGGTACCTTAAGCTCCACCCACTTAATTAGCTGCCAGTTTTATCTATATATATAAAAATGAGAATGTCTGTCTGCCTGTCTGTCTGCCTGTCTGTCTGCCTGTCTGTCTGTCTGTCTGTCTGTCTGTCTGTGTGAATCCCTAAAACTCGAGAACTACGCAACCAATTTCATTCAAATTTTACAGATGCCTTACTTAGGGTTCCAGTTGTGTTTTAGTCAAAAAAAAATTTTAAC
>NC_068991.1:24989630-24994226 GCF_001194135.2 Octopus bimaculoides
AATGTGGTGCATAAATTGTCAAGTAAATGAGATGCATCTTTGCCTCTACTGATTCACTTGCAAAGTGTTGAGTAAAATTATTTCGTTGCAGACCTCCTTTGGGTCTTTTTATTATCACTGCAACACACATAGTCCCCAGTTGGTAACATTGATTTCAAGGCCCTCCTAGATGAGAGACTGGCATTCCACTTAATGTCTATGTTCCATGCTGGCATGGATTGGAGAGTTAATAATGTAGAAATATGGTATCGTAGCTACTAACAGTTGAGGGTTGCGTAGTCTAGACGGCGTTTTTAGATTTCATTATTCTCTTTAACCTGGGCAAAGCCGGGTATTTCTGCTAGTTATTTATAAAATAACAGCAAAACCTGCTACACTTTGATGGTGAGAGCAATGCACTGTCTTACTCTATGAGCTAAACCAGGCATGGCTAACCTTTTGTTTTGAGATGTGGGCCACATGAGGCACGGTTCATCATTAGATAGGTCACACTAAAAAGATTCAAGGTGATTTTTTCATTGGCATACCATTCAGAAAGTCCCATGGACTGCAGTTTGTCTATGACTAAGCTAATCACTTCTGAACCTGCCAGAAATAGTGACTACTCTTCATTTCATACTGCACATGAGCATCAGAGAAAGAGGAAGGGCATATTAGATAAAGTAATTTTTTCATGTTCTCACTGAATATATAATAATAATAATAATAATAATAATAATAATAATAATAGTTTCAAATTTTGGTACAAGGCCAGCAGTGTTAAGGGAAGAAGGCAAGTTGATTACCTCAACCCCAGTATGTAACTAATACTATATTTTATTGACTCCCAGAGGAATGAAACGCAATGTTAATCTCAACAGGATTTGAACTTGAAATGTACTGAGTGTTGGTAGTATGAAAATAAAAGTAGCCAGTATTTGCTGTAAAGTAGTTGGTTCTAGGTGGGACATCCAGCCATTACATACCAAAGCAGACACTGGACCATGATTAGTCCTTGAACTTCTGTCAAACCACCCAGTCCATGCCAATGTGGGTTGATGATAATGATGATGGTGTTTGCAGGTGAGGCTCATCTGCTGCTATAGATCTGCACTTGCATAACTCTTCTTCAAGGCACATCTGTGTGTATATGTGAAGCTGCATATCCAGTCTGGTGGCTAGAGTGTTTGGTTCATGATCATAACTTCATGAGTTCAGTTCCTGGATTAGATGGCAACATACTTTATTTCACATTGCTCCAATTTACTCAGCTGAAAATGAATACCAGCCAAGTGTGGGTGCAACTCCCTCCATCCATCTGTTACATCCTGGATGTGACACCTCGATCAAAGGGGGGCTGAGTTGCAAGGGTCTCTATATTTGCTTGTGACTACATTGACACCTAAAACAAATTGCAAAAGCATGGTATATGTTACCAAGCGATGCTCATTTATGGGTGATGACTGGCTGTTACATGTCGTCATTGTCACCATCGTCATCATCAATCTTCTGACTTGCTAGCTCCTGTCAAACTGTCCAACCCATGCCAGCATAGAAAAAGGGTCAGTAAATGAGGATGATGATGATATACATGTACACACACACACACACCAACTGGAAACAATACAATAAAGAACAAGAATAAAACAATTAAAATGCCTCCCATCTCTCACACTGGTTAATTAATTAACTTTTATGCTGTGATTATTTCTAAATATAATTTAATGAACTGATCAGTTGATTCAAATTCTTATCAAAACAACAAGCTAAATAAATGTTCAGCCAGAACTTCCATTTGCATATACATGGACAGGCCATAGTAATTTCCCGTCACTGTTATTAATTGATCTGTTGTAATCACCAACAAGCCATATAGACTTCTGTTCCTTAGAACAAGTTTTAAGCATTGCTGATTTCTCTTTTGTTGTTTTTTGTTTGCAAGATTGAAGTTTGTATCATTAATCATATCCTCTCTGTTTTTTTCTGTAATATTTTTACCTCCACTTTGGTCATGTAAGGACTCCTCTGAATATATTTGGTTTGGGTACATTTGAATGTACCATTCCTAATTAATGTTGCCCTGGGTTGGATTTACAGAACTAGGATTAGCATTAAAATCTGGTGGATTTACAGAACTAGGATTAGCATTAAAAAATATTTAACCTACTCCTCCTTATCATCATCATCATCATCATCCTTTAATGTCCGTTTTCCATGTTGGCATGAGTTGGACGGTTTGACCAGAGCTGGCAAGCAGGAGAGCTGCACCAGACTAGTCTGATTTGGCAAGGTTTCTACAGTTTGATGCCCTTCCTGAGGCCAACCACTTTACAGTGTGTGCTGAGTGCTTTTAACATTGCACTGGTACGAACACTTTTACATGGCACTGACATGAGTGTTTTCTCTGTAGCATAGGACCCTTGCAAGCCAACCCTCTTCAGGGCAAGTGACCTTAATGCTTCTACTGTAGAGGGTTGGTCTTCTTTAGTTCAACAAGGTGCCAGATATCTGTCCTTTGTCATTTTGTCTGACAGTTTCAGCATCCTGAAGTTGTCCTTCAGTACCTCATCCCACATCTTTCTCTGTCTCCCTCTTACACGAGTTCCATCCACTTTGAGAGATTGGCAATGTTAAAACAGATTATTTATGTTTCTATTAGTTTTAAAAATAAGGAAGAATGTGGTAAAATAACTAAGTCATTATTAAACTGGTATTTGGAACATAAATTAATATGAAATGTAATACTTATTTATTCACATTGTTTTGTTTTTTAATCATACATTATCTCATAGCTTTGAAAGTTTGATGTGATTGCATATTTTTCGAATGACATGGTAGAGTAGCTGGTTTGAGTAATAAGCAGGTAGAAATTTGGGCTGGATATGGTCAGTTTAAATGCTGAAGAGTAAAATACTAGTTATTGCATCGATTTTTGGCTGGAAATTATGGAGCTGTAATAAAAAAAAAACAAACAAATGAAAATAGTGGTGCACCATTTTTTGGTGGTTAGATTAGTTAGATGGTGTATTTGTATGTGTGTGATAAAGTGGTGGCAGCTTTGCACAAGGTTCATGTATGATACCTGCACACTATTTTCAATATTGGAGCAGAAGTGGCTCTGAATTGGCAGAGTTGATAGAACATCAGATAGAACACCTCTTGGTATTTGTTCTAACTCATTGCATTCTGGGTTCGAATGCTGCTGAGGTCAGCTTTCTGTTTCATCCCTTCAGAATCAACACCAAAAAGTATCAATCTAAGGTGATTGGTTGGCAGAACTATTAGAAGATCAGGCAGAATGCCTTGCAGTATTTGTTTTGGTTCTTTGTCTTCTGAGTTCAAATCCAGCTGTGGTCTATTTAGGCGGTAGAGTTAATACACCTTCTGGTTTAACACTACCTCTTGGTCTCTTGGGAACTTTCTGGTTTGACTGCATTTTAATCCCTCCCTCCCTACCATTATTATAGGCTCTAAAGTGTCATAGACATTGGCTTCTTTCTGGATTAAACAGTAAAGACAAAGCATATTTCAGCTATCAATCAAGCAAATATGGAGAAAGACAAAAAATGGCATCTAATTTGTTGATGGCTGGCAAAAAGGGGCACCTAATTTGCTGATAGTTGGATATGTGGGATGGTGATGACAAGGAGCAGTGGTTATTGTCCACAACAAACATTGGCTATTTATGTGTTATTTTCTCTCTCATTAAGCAACTAGTTTTGTATTTTTGTGAGACAGTAACATTGACTAAATATAAATCTATGGATATAGTCAAGAGTGAATCTATATGATTAACACTAATTATATGCCAAGAAATCCCTCCTTCCTCTCCCTCCTTCACCGTCATATATTCACTGACTTTTTTTGTAGTATGGAGGGTCAGCTTTGCTCGTTCAGGGTTAAAAATAATTGTGACCTTGAATTTGTCATGGCAGTTGTTATTGTTGTTGTTATTTTCGTCACTGAATTACTCTGGAAGAAAAAAGGAAAAAAGCCAATATAGAGTTGTAAGACAGAATAGTTTTGTGTTGAGATTGGGTTTACTTCTACTGCTGTTGCTTGTAAGCCTAGGGGACTAATGGTATGATACACTGCCACTTTTAGTTACATATTATGCAAGAATAATTGAAAGAGTCTCAGCTTGTTTGAAATAGCAATCAAGTATTCCTTGTGTTATTAATCTACCATTTAAGGCAAAGGGAATGTTTGTAGTCCAACTTAAATAAAATTTACCTTGGGAGGAAAAGATGGGCTGGTCATACTCGAGCTGTTTTGATCATAGGATATTGGCCTGATCAGGACAGTGTTGGACAAAATCTAATAGTCAACATCCCCCATGGCCATCTTCAGAAGGCACAAGTGTGGCTGTGTGGTAAGAAGCTTGCTTCACAACCATGCAGTCTTGTGTTCAGTCAAACTGTGCAGCACCTTGGGCAAGTGTCTTCTACTATATTCCCAGGCTAATCAAAACATTGTGAGTGGAGTTGATGGATGGAAACTGGAAGAAGTCCATCATACATACATATGTGCTTACATGTATATGTGCACATGTACACACGCATGCACGCACACGCACACACACACACACACACACACACACACACATGCACACACACA
>NC_068991.1:24994240-25001787 GCF_001194135.2 Octopus bimaculoides
CTCTCTCTCTCTCTCTCTCTCTCTCTCTCTCTCTCTCCAAGTTTGATGGATTGTCAGATCCTCTGCCAGTTTTAATAATGAACATTTAGCTATTTGATGAACTGAAATTAGATTATATGGCTGAGTATACTATGGATATACACACCCATAGCATAATTCTCAAGCTGAGCCAATGGGATATAGCATGTGATAAGCTGAACTTTTGAATTACAAGTAAAAATTCACCCGACAAACTTCTACAGGGTCCTCAACTTTCTAATTATACTTGGTCAACATGAGGTTATTGTAAAATATGTTTCATCAAAATCTGTGCAGTGGCTGTAATTATGAGACCAGAACTGCATATATTCCATACCCCCTTTTTTGTGCTACCAGTCATCCTTCTCCTTGGAACTATTTCTTTGCCATCCATCCCATAATTCCAACATCATCCCTTACCACCTTATTTCCGTTGAATTACCTTACTGCTGAACACCTTCTTATATCTGCCATCAATGCAGCCCCCATATATCCACCCTTAGCCTCACTATATCCATCCCTGTGTGCCTCTGACCTCTATCTTTGTCATTGTGCATCTACTTTCTCCCCAAAACTTCACAACATCTATGGTTTTACTATACTCTTGCTCTTCAGCCCACCTTTTTTTCTTCTTCTTTTTGCATTACTACCTATCACCTCCTCCTCCCTGATTCACACCTATTTTCCTTACTTTTCCTGAAACTGAAATTTGTCATTGTCCAAGTCTCCATCCATGTTCACCATTTACTGCATTCACTTATACCCACACGTCTACCCTCTGTTACTCTTCTCTCACACTCTTGTGAACCATCCTTGATTCTTTTTATCCACCATTTTGTACCTTGAGAGGATATTCTGAAAACTTATCATAACCATCCTTTCTTCTTTCCTGTTGGGATAGCCATGTATCTCCTCTTTAGCAAGACACCTGTCCCTGTTCATTTATCACCTCAACATCTTCTGCAATTTTGTGCCCCCTCTCAATATAGGATCCTTGTCTTGCAAGTTACTTTGTAACCTTACTAGTGCTGGTGCTATGAAAAATGTACCCTGTATGCTCTGTAAAGTGGTTGGTGTCAGGAAGGGTATCCATCCATAGAAACCATGCTGAAGCAGACACAGGAACCAATGTAGCCCTCAAGCTTGTTGGATCCTATTGAACCATCCACCTGGTACTAACATTGAATATTGATGTTAAATGATGATGTTGCATTGAACCTGGGATCTCATGGTTGTTTAGTAAACTTCTTAACCATCCAGCTATGTTTGTGTCCAAGCTTGATGAATAAATGTGTTGTGAATCTCTCATGATAAAGGGAGAACTATACTCATCGTCGTTTAATTAATTGACTTTATTATTCCTAACCAATAAAGATTGAATAAAATGCACAACTTCTTGCATGTCTTTGCAGATGCATAATGTTACACAGACATATGCATACATTCATACATGCACGCAGACATATATGCTGACATGTACACAGGTACAACAGCATACTTTATCAAAGTATGTAAACAGTTTATTATGAAATAATTAAAACTGAATACAAAAGTTTATAATGACACACATTGTCTTTGTATAATGAGTTGATATAAATGGTAGTTGGTTGGTTGATTTCTGCAGTTATGCTTTACATTGTACAGAGAGAAGTGGGAGTAAGAGATACTCAGAGAATTAGCATAAGAAGTATAGGATGTGTTGAGAGAAAGAGTCAAATAATAGGAAGCGGATGCCGGAGGTAGTAAATGCCGGAGTAGTTATGGGAGAAGCTAGAATAGACTATGGAATCCGGTGTGGCCCTTGGCCTTGCCAGTTCCTGTCAAGCCATCCAGCAACATGCCTGCTTGGAAAACGAACATTAAATGTTGATAATGGTGATGTATGTATGCTATAGTGGAGGCGCAATGACCCAGTGGTTAGGGCAGCGGACTCGCGGTCGTAGGACCGCGGTTTCGATTCCCAGACCGGGTGTTGTGAATGTTTATTGAGTGAAAACACCTAAAAGCTCCACGAGGCTCCGGCAGGGGATGGTGGTGAACCATGCTGTACTCTTTCTCCACAACTTTCTCTCACTCTTACTTCCTGTTTCTGTTATGCCTGTAATTCAAAGGGTCAGCCTTGTCACACTGTGTCACGCTGAATATCCCTGAGAACTATGTTAAGGGTACACGTGTCTGTGGAGTGCTCAGCCACTTGCACGTTAATCTCACGAGCAGGCTGTTCCGTTGATCAGATCAACTGGAACCCTCGACGTTGTTAGCGACGGAGTGCCAACATGTATGCTATAATTCTTGATACTAATGGTGGCAAAAGTATACTTCCAATGTTATTTGTCATTTGATGGGTAACACTCTAGTTTTGTAATAATTCATGTAGTTCACACTAGCATTCGTTGCGATCAACTACAGAGCCTGTCACTCCTGCAACAATGATGGTAATGACCACCACTGCCACATGTTATAGATATAGGTGTTTACAAAATAGGTAGGCCTTGATGGTGGTGTTTGTTTACATTCCTGATGTGCTTTCTGGTTTTCATGGCCAATAATTTGTCATTGAATATAGCTCATCCCCACCTCTCACAACACACACTCTCTCTTCCTCCCTCTCTCTCTCAACAACCTACCAGTTAAATATATAAAAAGTTAACACGTAAGATAGAAATGTGGAGTTCCTTATTACTTGGAATATAATCAAGCAAACTTAACCTTATAAAACGATTGGTATGGGTGTTGACTTTACTGTGCTGAATTTTTGGAAATCCTAAAGTGCTCAGGTAATGTCCTTTATAAATTCAGTGAACTTTGGCCAAAATGTTTGCACTACATTAGAAAAAAATTTTTTTTTTAATTTTAAACCTGTTGACTAAAATACTTTAAATATTTAGTAGTTAATCTCTTACCTATAAGTATTTATTTAAACCTATATTTTGTAATTTAGTTTAGTCGACTCGATTCACTTTGAATGTTAATTAAAACTGGGAGTGACTTATACTTTAACATTATCTTGGATATCTATACTCGTTAAGTCACCTACTTCTGCCATTTACATTTCTCTTTCTGTCAGTGAACATGTAACACTATTTCATTTATTCTCTCAGTTTTAGCAACTTTTGTGTTCAAACTACTAGTGAAATATTTGATAGTCCAGTGTTTTACTTTCCATTCCCTGTCGTCCTGTACTGTTTTTTTTTTACATACAACACACACACACACACAATAGGTTTTTTTCAGTTTCCATTTACCAAATCCACTCACAAGGCTTTGGTCAGCCTGAAGCTATAGAAGACACTTACCCATGGTGCCACTGCATGGGAATGAACTAGGAACAATGTGACTAGGAAGTAAGCTTCTTACCACACAACCACACCTATGCCTATAAAATTTTACTACTGTGTATCGGCCCGGAATGTGTGATATGTATGTGTGTTTATACACATGTATAGGTACGTGTGTGTGTGTGTATTCATACAGTTTATATGCTTTTATGTACTATGATGTGTGCGTCTGTCTATATATGTGTGTGTGTGTGTGTATCGATTGTATCTACATATTGATTGGAAGGGATGAAGGTTAATGACTGTTTAAATTTGGTGGTCAGTGAAATCCTTGATATCTCCTGTTTAACAGAGAATAAGTTTGCTAAGATTTTGATGACTTTTTAATTACAACTCATGGCACTGCTACGTCTATTGATTTCTTAGATTATTCGGTCTCATTGTTAAACTATAAACTAATTTAGATGAGTGAATTTAGGTTGTATATTTATATGATCTCTTTGTTTCTTATTTGCCTGTTTTAAGCCACATCTTCTAATTCTCCTCGATATTCGAATGTAAAATCTCTGTTTAAAACTTTACCTGATGATGGTGGATTTTATATCATGATGTAATCGTTTTGTTGTGGAAGGATTCCAGCCACCCATCAAATGACTAAAAGGTGTACTGACTCATTATAAAGTAAAGAACTATGAACAATTGACAGTTGGTGTTGGTAGCAGTCACTGTGAGCTTTTGATATAGAGTACTGAGTCTCATGTAATAGAAATAGTAGTGCATTGTGTACATTCTTTCTTCCCCACTGCTTCATTATATTATATATCCAATACAAGGATATAAAATCTTTACAAATGCATTATATAAAAGTCTACCGAAACAGCTGTTGTAAATTTTAAACACCATTTTGTACTTAGACTGCATCAAAGATCTATCCCTGAGCTGGACCTTTGGTTTATATTGGATTTGGTACTTATATATATTTACAGTATTCTACCAACACTTGGTGTGTTTAATGTTGTTTATTTTACTGTTAGCTCTGTGTTATTGTACCTAGCCATGTTTGGTGCCCTATAAAGTTCATGAGCCTTGATTCTTAAGAATCCTCATAACAAAATTATACATACATATATATATATATATATATATATATATATATAATAATACAAATGATATGTGAGCATATGCATATATGCATACATATATGTACATACCTACATCTACATGTATATATAAATGCATATCCGGGTACAGGACGTCAAAAAAATGTGGACAAAAATGGAACGGGAACATAGCAAAGCACAAAAAACGAACTTTTTTTTCGGACAACAGAATAAACACATAGGAAAACAGACAAGCCACATATGGAACTTTTCCTTCATCAGCTGCCTCTATTCTAAACTAGGCGTTTCGAAGATGAGGCAGAACGCGCTCTAATCTTGTATATAAACTTTATATAATCTTGTATATATACACAGAAGACCCATCAAGCCAAGTGAAATTGTAGTTGTGGCAGATACTGGTGTCACACAACTAGCACCCATGCTGGTGGCACGTAAAAGCACCCATTACACTCTTGGAGTGGTTGGTGTTAAGAAGGGCATCCAGCTGTAGAAACCATGCCAAATCAGACTGGAGTCCGGTGCAGCCCCTGGTCAAACCGTCCAACCCATGCCAGCATGGACAACGAATGTTAAAATGGTGATATATAATATATATGTATTCATGTATGTATACATTTGTGTATATATTGCATGTGTGTATGCATATATATATAAAATTAATGTGGGCAACTGTGTGCAATGTAAACCATATAGTCAAATTTAATATTTCTATTTATAAACGTTTACAAGGAAAGGTTGACTGTGACTTTGAAGTTTCAGCTTGCTCACCTTCATCAGACTGTCAAATTGTTTTTATATATGATATGACAAAAAAGAAACATGAATATATATATATATATATTACACATACATATACACACGTGTACAGTCAGATGTATGACTACTACTATATGAGTTAGATCTCCTTATAAATCAGTGTTTCTCAATCATTTCTTTTTACCTATCAAGCCCTTTGATTCCAATTTTACTTGGTTGGACCCTCAACCATTTGATAAAAACTCTTATTATATTTTTATAATCAAATATTATTAGGAACTGTATAAAAAATTGTTAGAATGTTTTGTGTATTGGAGATAGTGTTACAAGATATGATATTACAGAGCATATCACATGTGATCACATGGCTAACTGGGCTATCAGATGTTGTTACGCATCATTGGTCACATTGTTTTGTATTGTTTTAGCCTTCAAATGACGTCACCCTGCTGGCTAGGCAGGCAGGCTAACATTCCCCCAGATTGAAAGAGTTGGAGCAATGTGAAATGAAGTGTTTTACTCAAGAACCCAACATACTGCCCAGTCAGGGAATCAAACCCACCATCTAGTGGTTGTGAGTGCAACAGCCTAACCACGAGGCCACGTACAGAGCATATGTAGAAGAAAATTAAGATAAACACCAGTATAGATATTTAGTTCCTACATACATGTCACCATTGCAGTTATCTGGGACTTGACATTGGGTGTTTCAAGTGTTTTTGAATGCTGAACTGTAATAGACCATCAGGGGAACACCTTATTGCATTTTGTTACAGAGATCAAATATCCATTGCAGTTTGGTATCCAAATGCATTTGAAATCCAATGCTGAATTCCAAATAACTGCAATAGGGAAACATATGTAGGAACAAAATATTTATACTCTTGTTTTTTTAATTTTCCACTATATATATATATATATATATATATATATATATATTGAACAAGGAGAAAGAGTGCCCAACACTGCATTGGTGGATAAAGATTCTTTATATGTGTATTAGGGCCACCATTGGTTTCATGTGAAGGTGTTCATCTCCATTTTAATCCAAAATGGAGATGAACACCAATGTTTCTATGTAATAAACTTGAATAATAGTTGAGGCATTGCTTAACATGAAACCAATAATAGCCTTAATATACAAATAAAGAATATATATATATATTTAATAGTTTTAAAAAAAATAACTTGCCAGCGTTCCCTTCATCATATACACGGTAATCACATTCAGTTGAAATGGCTTATTGATGTGTTTTGTTTCTTACATTGTTTTACATCGTTTTATTCCCTCAGGAATAATACCAATGTTTTCTTTGAAACATATGTTGGAAGTATAAAGATTTGAATAACACCTGTGTTTAACTCCATTTCTTAATTTATCTATGTGATACAAAAACATTTCACTAAAACCTGGAACTTCTACCTTTATAAGTAGGCTGTAACACCCTTGGCACTTATGTGAAATTTTGCTACCCTGGTAACAGTTTATGTATTTTTTCAGTGTGTACAAATATGGGACTTTGTGAATGGCATGCCAACTACTGTACAGAGTATACTGGGTGTTCACTTTGTGAAACCAGAACCAATGAGGTTACCAATTAGATTGCAAGACAAGGCTCTTCACCTGGGTCAGGGATGTAGTATAGAGGGAGGTGGCTTTGTGCCAGATGTTGAGAGTTGAAAGTATGATAGAGGGACAGCGTTGAGCTTTTTGATCTAGAGAAGCTACATGGCTACCCCAGCAGGAAAGAGAGATTTGAGACTTCAAGTGGGAGTGGAAGCGGATGTAGATGAAAAAGGTAGTCCTCTATGTGGTAGTTAGACTTGCTAGAAATAGCAACCAAATTGCCTTTAAATGATAATCAACAACAAGACTTCTATGTGGTGTGTGTGAGTATTCTATATGCATAACCATGTAAATCAGGAGTTCTCAACCAGGATCCATATGGCCCTGAGGGTCCACATAAGATTTTTGGGGGTCCACACAACAAAATAGTAAATCAGGGATCCACAATAGTGTTTTAAGGGCCCCTGAAAAATTTTTGCTATAGATGTATTTATTGCAAGGAATAGCTTGGTTTCTTTCTCTAACATTTGACATAGTTAAACCTACACAAGTTAATGTGTGAAAAACAAAATAGTAATATTATACTCTTTTACTCTTTTACTTGTTTCAGTCATTTGACTGCAGGCATGCTGGAGTACCGCCTTTAGTCGAGCAAATCGACCCCAGGACTTATTCTTTGTAAGCCTAGTACTTAATCTATCGGTCTCTTTTCCAGAACTGCTAAGTTACGGGGACGTAAACACACCAGCATCGGTTGTCAAGTGATGTTCAGGGGACAAACACAGAGATACAAACACACACACACAC
>NC_068991.1:25001797-25003689 GCF_001194135.2 Octopus bimaculoides
GACGGTCTTCTTTCAGTTTCCGTCTACCAAATTCACTCACAAGGTTTTGGTCGGCCCGAGGCTATAGTAGAAGATACTTGCCCAAAGTGCCATGCAGTGGGACTGAACCCGGAACCATGTGGTTGGTAAGCAAGCTACTTACCACTCAACCACTCCTGTATAAAACTAGTTTTTTAAACATTGAATGGCTATGGGCGGTGGGGTCTACCAGAATAAAATAGTAATCAAAAGGGTCCATAAAAAATGGTTGAAAATCCCTGATGTAAATGATGCATTATTGGACAAGGTGTGTGTTACTATAGCTCAGTTTGCAGCAGATTTCAACCATCCTCTTCAGTTTTTGTTGTCATCATTGCCATTATCATCAGAGCCACCGTCCTGACTACCATCAGCAACAACAACAACAACAACATTAGCCAATGCAGTGGCTTTTATGTGGTCTCTCAACATGCTAGACGTGGCAACCAGATCCCTCTCAAATGGCACATAAAATATACCATTTTGAGCGTGGCTGTTGCCAGTACCACCTGACTGGCCTTCATGCCAGTGGCATGTAAAACCACCCACTACACTCTCGGAGTGATTGGCGTTAGGAAGGGCATCCAGCTGTAGAAACTCTGCCGAATCAGATTGGAGCCTGGTGTAGCCATCTGGTTTCACCAGTCCTCAGTCAAATCGTCCAACCCATGCTAGCATGGAAAGCAGACGTTAGACGATGATGATGATGATGATGATGATGGGACATACTCAAAACTATAGACTATGTTTAAGAGGTGACAGGTGTGGATGGATGCCTTTGATCAAAGGTTTGACTTGGTATTGCTAAACATCAATACCACTACCAGTATCCTGACTACCACCACAACCATCTTTACCAAAAGAAAACCACCACCATCGCCATAATCGCTACCATGACCAACACCATCAAAACTATATCCATACAACCAGCCACAAATACTGCTAATACAACCACCACTATCACTACCACAACAACGTTTACTATCATCAGTGTCACTGCTACAGCCATGATTACATCAGCTATCAACAGCGCAACCACCAGCACCACCACTGCCACTACAATCACCACCACCACAACAAATGATTATTACTATATACTGCAGACCTGTTGTCACCACCATCGTCACCATGCCAATTACTACTCCCACTACCACAGTCACCTCTGTCACCACCAGTAACACAACCACCATCTCAACAATGAACATCATTACTGCCACCATCACGCCAATTATTACCACCACTAATTACTACCACAAATTGCAGAGCTTACTGCCTCTAACACTACACAATAGTAACAGCAAAAACATTTACTATCATCAATACCATTGCTACTTTTAAGCATCCCCTCCATGCCACCACTGTCTCAACAATCATAGTGACCACCACCACCACCACCACTGCTACTCCCACCACCACTACTGCATCTCCCTCCTCCTCCTCTCACTCTCCCTCTTGAAGAGAGTTGAAGAGGGTGGGAATGTACTATGTGTGCAATGCTGCACCGGCTTTGGAAGACTATCACTTGGCATATAGGTACAGAAATGCATGTCTCTGCTGCACACATGTACACGGATGCACACACACACATTTGAACTGGCAAACATGGCTATACACACAGCTGTAAAAATGTTAACACATATCCAAATATCCATACACGCATGTACTTGTTATATAAATAGACACACATATGTATGCACATGCACACACATGTATATATGTAGGTATTGTATTTTAATTCATGCCATTACTTCTGATTCACACATCAGCTACTCAGAGTTTCATACGAGGTGTGTCGTCATTCAGGCTATGTTGGAGTGAATTACTCTGATAAAGACTAAACAATCACACAGTGTAAAAAAAAAAAAAAAAAAAAA
>NC_068991.1:25004267-25005430 GCF_001194135.2 Octopus bimaculoides
AGGGCATTACTATACAAGAATGCCTCACGCTATGAGGGACTCTAAGGTCAGACTACCATAAAAAAACACATTTTTACCGAAAGCTAGCTACTTGATAAATTCTTGTAAAAGAATTCATCCTATTATTGAATTTAAACACAAGTATATATATATATATGTGTGTGTGTGTGTGTGTGTGTGTGTGTGTGTGTGTGTGTGTGTGTAATATATATCGTACCTGCATCATTCTACATTTGTTTTACTATGCTTACATGTTTTGCGTTGGTCTAGTACAGCATCTTGATGAGTCCTTTGTTGTCTTGTTCAAATAGGGTTTGTCATCTTGAGATCAGTCTTCGTCGTGTCACCTTTAGACTTTGGGAGTTTTCCTCTTTTGCAGGTTTCTCACATTTTGATTGATTGTTACTAGTTTACACACACGTGCACACACACACACACACATGTATACACATACATACAAATATATAACACACAAACATGTGTATATTTACTTATACACACACACGATCAAAAAGTGTTTGTTCCCATCATTATGTTAAATTGCTGTGGAAATTGGGGCTAGGGTTCTCGTGTTGTGGATTAGGGTTCTCTATGGAAGAGTGATCAAGAAACAGCCAATGGAAGTGAAAGCAAGAGATCAAATGGAGAGTGTGTTTGGGTATGTGCATGTGTATATTTTTATATATATATGTGTGTGTGTGTATTATTCTCTAGCAAGGACAATATTGGTAGTGACTTCAATTCTTGTTAAAGAATAATAAATTTGCATTTTACAAAAGTATGGAATACTCCTTCAGATTAATGTAAAATTGTTTTTACTGTAACTGAATGTAAAGACAAACAGAGATATACATGTACACACACACATATTCATGCGTTTACATATACACAAATGCATGTACTGTGTGTGTGTGTGTGTGTGTGTGTGTGTGTGTGTGTGTGTGTGTGTATGTCTGTGCACACGTTTGAATGTGGTGTGTGCCAGAGGGTTTGCAAATCCAATGGGGGGTCTTAAAAGACATGTTAGGATCCACAATGAGCAGAACTTACTTGCAGGTATTGGTAGTGCAAATCAGAGGTGCAATCTGTGTGGGTGTTTTTTCAAAACACTGTCTGGTTTAAAAAGCCACATCAGACGCCATGAAAGGGCTAAGGTGTAGGTG
>NC_068991.1:25005626-25006506 GCF_001194135.2 Octopus bimaculoides
ACACACACACACACACACACACACACACACACACACACACACACACACACACACACACACACATGCACACATTTATTTTACTTTGTATACTGATATATATGTGCATTTATATATCGGTCTACGTAACCAGACTACTTTCTTTCTCCCCCTTTGTTTTCCATGTCTCTTTCTTTCTCTTCATCTTACAGTCTATCTTGTTTCTCTTTGTCTGATTTGCATTTCCCACCATTCTTGCTGCTATTTAACCCGCATGTGATATATATTTCCAATCAAAAACCCAAACAATCCATTTTCTTTATTCCCTAGATCGGAACTATGATGCCAGAATGTCTCCTATGGGTCAGTCAGTTTTTTTTGAAGTGGACCACTTGGCAACATTCACAGTTACTCATGAAGGTGAGTTTAAATTCCTCATTTTGTCCCATGGCATTTCCGAGCTAACAACCTTTTTTTGTTGATTTATTTTAGTAAACAACCAGGATACTGGCTGTTCAAAACTCTTACCATTCCTCTCTGACTAATTACTTCATATTCTTTTAGTCCTTCATTGGTTTCAGTCTTTGAGCTACTGTGCTATTCTGGGAATATTCTCTTCAAGGGTTTTATTCCTTCTTCACTTTCAGTATGCTCTGCCTGATATTCATCTTAGGCTTAGTGATCTCAGAAAGAAGAATAGTGAAGAGGATTTAGCTGTCAAGGGATGTAATGAAAAAAATTGATGAGATACAGTCTGGCTCCGCACGACATTTCCCTGTTTGATGCTCTAGTGATTTTATTCTTCCTGATAATTTTGTATGTGAGTGTGTGTATGTGTATATATTTCTGTACACACACACACACACAATGTGTGTGTGTGTATGTATATATGTATGTATGTATA
>NC_068991.1:25006516-25007758 GCF_001194135.2 Octopus bimaculoides
ACACACAATGTGTGTGTGTGTATGTATATATGTATGTATGTATATATGTATATATACGTATGTATTTGTAAGTATATGTATGTATGCATACACACATATATGTATATATGTGTATATGTGTGTGTGTGTGTGTGTGTGTGTGTGTGTGTGTGTATACATGTCTGTGTGTTTATGTAAATACACACACGTCTGTGTCTCTAATCTGACTTCAAAAAAAAAAAAAACAAGCAAAGCATAATTCTGCTTTGATTCTATTAGGTTTCTAATCATCATCATTTACTTTTTCATGGTTGCATGGGTCAGATGGAATCCATTAAAATAAATTTTCTACAACTTGATGCGCTTCACCTGCTTCCAAGTAAAGTAATATTTCCCCATGGTTGAACATGGAAGTCTGGAAATGAAACACTCCATTTGTATGACAGCGACACTCATTTACATTAGTCATGTGATGTGAAAGCAAAAGACACAAAAACACAAACATCCACTTCTTTTAGTTTCTGTCTCTCAAATCCACTCACACAGATTTGGTTGGCCCAGGGTTATAGCTGAAAATACTTGGCCAAGGTGCTACTCAGTAGGACTGAACTTAAAATCATATGGCTGGAAAGCAAACCTTTTTTGACAGGCCTCAGATGCCCTTTTCAAGAATGTGATATAGACAAATTGAAAGATCTGGTCCTTTGTGTTATTAGCAGTGCTAAATGGTAAATAATACTAAAAAGTTTTTCCCCTCTCAGAATAATGGAATAATGGAATGGCTATTGTCTAGCTGCATCTTCTCAGTTTTACAGGAATTTCACATTCCATTCATTGGTATTTCCTTTCATATACTGTTCCATTGTATTGAATAGACAGTCTTCTACTTTTCTATTGTATTTTCTGAAACTAGTGAATGTTTCAGCTGCTGCTGTTATTACAGCAATATTGAGGGCAGTGTATTACAGAACTAATAAAATGCTAGATACTATTGGAGTAACTTCACTGAAATCCTGTTTATAGGAACGTACTGAAAGGACTGAGAGCAGACACTTTCCTCTTCAGTCAAAATCCTACTTCACTGCCTTTTTGAGGTCCATTTGCGAATAAAGATGAGGACAGACAAGCTGCTGCTCTCCAGCAAACTTATTGGAGGTGGAAAAGGTGGAGCCAAATGAAAGGACATACTCTCATCTTGCACCTGTAGGCCAGAAAATGAGAACTAGTGGAGGCTCAGGGCAAATCTAGATTTGTGGGGCTCAT
>NC_068991.1:25009309-25015229 GCF_001194135.2 Octopus bimaculoides
AGGCTGATAGTTAGCAAGGTGAGACACACATAGGAAAGAAGGAAACAAAGGACCACTGATGAGGTCACAGAAGTGTGACGAAAGAACTCTGGCCGAAATAAGATTAAGATTAATGTAATAGAAAGCTGAAGCAAATTAACACCAAATATACAGTGCATGTGTTTTTATTGGCTAAACTGGCAATATGACCATCCCCAAGTACAACAACATCTGTTTCAACACACGATTTCACATCAAAAATCTTGCAAAACAGATATATATATATATATATATATATATATATATATATCTTCATATAAACCTCCACTATTATATATACTGTTTTTTTTGTGTTCCTCAACATCCTTGGGCCTTGTGCCCATAAATATGTCGTCCTCCTCTTCCTCCTCAACCCCCTCCTCCTCCTCCCAAGAATTCACAACTACCTCGAACCCACAAGAGTAAACAAGAGAGGCAGAAACAAGGGAAATGTCTCTTGTTCCCTCCATTTAATTTCGTTTCAAGCACCTTCTGAATTCTCTTGTACTCTTTGGAAATTTTCTCTCTCATTTCTCCTTCCATTATCCCTAGGTATTTGTATCTGCCCCTATTCCATAGCAATATAGTGATATTGTCTTGAGGTAATTTTATACCGTCAGAGTTTGTCTTCTAGACCAGGGGTCACCAAACGTTTTCCATGGTGGGCCAGATAACTGAGAGAATGATGAGCGTGGGCTGCATAACCATTTTGTTCAATACAATACAGTGAATACGTAAAAAATAAAGACAGCCAACATGTTTATTTACCAAAAAGTTATCAAAGAAGGCGACGTTAGCAGCAAGGTAGTTATATCACACCCAGTGCGCACATACCCAAATCTCACAAACCAAGCAGCATAAAAGGTTAGTGAGATTTGTGAAAATGGTGTTCAACTTTTAAGATATCATCAATATTTGCTTTGGAATTGCTGCATTCAACCCAGAGAATTGCTTTCAAATGTTCATTAGTCATCCTCGTTTGATCTGCTGACTTCACATACTTCAGTTTTGAAAATGTTTGCTCACAGACATAAGTTGTTCCATACCAGAAGCAAATGAACTCTCATTGCTGGTACTTACACAAAAGGTACCATGCAGAAGCAGGACAGATGAACTGACCTCGTGGGCTCTAGTTTGATGACCCCTGTTCTAGACTATCTTCATAATTAGCACTGTATTCTTATTTATCCCAAACTGCATTCCAATATCCTCGCTGAATACTCTTACTGTTTGGATTAGAGAATCTAGCTCTTTTTCACTTTTTGTATATAGTTTACAGTCATCCATACAAAGCAAGTGTTTTATTTTCACCTTGGTTTTGGTAAATTCATAGTCAGGCCTGGAGTTTTTCAGTTTACATATCAAGGGGCAATAACACAATGATGAAGAGTTATGTAGAGAGACTCTCGAGAAGATTCACATGCATATTTCACATGCATATTTCACATGCATATTTCACATGCATATTTCACATGCATATTTCACATGCATATTTCACATGCATATTTCACATGCATATTTCACATGCATATTTCACATGCATATTTCACATGCATATTTCACATGCATATTTCACATGCATATTTCACATGCATATTTTCAAGTTTCCTAATGACTCATTTGCACACGTCAGTTCTAATTCCCACACTCTCATTTCTTTCTCTAAACAGCTCTTTATCTTCTCATTGACTCTGTGCATCCTCAGGCACTCCAAGAGCTAGCAGCATGGAACATTGTTGTAAACCTTCCTGTAGTCTATTCAGCCAACAGCTAAATTCTTCTTTCTTACTAGTGCTTCACAATATATTATTACTATGTAATGTTTTGGTTTTGCTTTAATTTATATGAGGTGCAACCAAGTCTCAACCAGAGACATCATGGGACAACAGGGTTGTGCATCTAAAGATGCTAACAAGTCTCATGCAAATGAAAATACTGATTTTTGTTGGAGAAAAAAAAGAACTGCAGAGTAAGATTGCATTCATTTAGAGAAGAATTTACATGAAATATGTGAGGTACCCATAAATAGGATCTTTTGTAATTTGCTCATTATTTATTATTATTATTATTATTGAGTGAGAGAGTAGTGCATGCTGTCAGAGTGACATTGAGGTAAAATATATGAAGCCCAGTATACCCATCATGACTACCCGTCTGATAAGGGTACACCAGGCAAATGCATCACAACCATATATGCGTGACATAGTGATCTTAGATCAAGATAAAAAGTACATGGTCTTGCAAGTGGGGTCCAGTTAGAATTTTCTTCAGGTCGAGTAGCCTAACCAACTCAAAAAGTCCTTGAATAAGGGTTCTTTACGGATGTTGACTGAAACACCCATGTTTCTAGAGGTGAATTATTCAAACCCCAAAGAATTCCTCTCAACACATGGCAATGATGCTCTCTCACTACTTCTGCTCATGATTAGAGATGCACATATTGTCAACCACCAAGGGACATGTTCAACTGGTTAAGGTCAATCAACTGATAAGCAAATCTGTGGTATTGAGCAGAATATTTACTGTAGCTCATCTTTCATACCAAGACATTATCATCTATTATTATTATTGTTATGCCAGTGAACTAGCAGAATCGTTAATGCTTCAGAGAAAATGCTTAATGGTATTTCTTCAGATTCTTTACATTTTGAGTTTAAATTCTGTCATGTTCAACTTTGCCTTTTATATCCCTAGACGAACTTCCCTACCTTTTCGGACAAAACCTTTTGTAACCTTCGTCCTGTCTTTGTCCTTACATGTTTTTAATTGACATTAGCCCTTGTGGCCAATAAAACGAATTAATTATTATTATTATTACTATTCTGGGGCACTTCACTCCATTCTGTACTGTCAGTCATTGTCTACACTCTCCCAGCTCCCTCACCCCAAATCATTTTTATCATTAATCACCCCTTCATCCTGTTGGCCATTTACTACATCCAACTCTTGACCCTACCCAATCTCTACAGTCACCTATTCTTCCCTATCTTTCTTCTGATGTGTATTTATAAACAGCTGGCCCCTGGCCATTGTTCTTCATTCATTATATTTGCCACCTCATTCCTTCGCCATCCCTCACTTACTCTCCCCATGCATACTTGCAATTTCTCCCCACCCACATTTCCTGCTCTTCTGTCACTACTTTTATTCACTTTGTATCTCCAAGATCTACCCTGACACTTCATTGGCACTTTTTATCTTTCTTTCTAGCTCCACCCCCAGTTACTTTCCCAGTTACCCTTAATCTTCTGTAATGTAAGTAGCCAGCTAGCTCCTCTGCAGTAACATCTCTTAGTATAAAGCTACTTACCTGTCTGCTATATCCCTTCTCAAATAAAGAAGATTTTAGTCTTGTATACTGCACGACAACTTCAGTACCATGACAAAAAGTACACAGTACACTAAAATACTTGGCATAAAGGTCATTCAGCTGCTGAAACAGTGCCAGAACATTTTGGAGTATGATGCAGCCCTTGGACTGTTTTGAGTTCAAATTTCATCTGCTCTTACAAGTAAAAGATTGAGTCTTTTGAGACCTGGTGGTGGGGAAATGGTTGATAGGCTTAGAAAACTCTTAAGCAAGTGTCCAAGTGTTTCAGGTGAACAAGGTCAGTGCCAGTTTATCAGCTGGCAAGCAAAAATATTGGGGGTTTCAAGTTTGGTTCCCCCAACAAATGCATGTATGTATGTGTGTATCTGTATCCAAGTTTGTACTTATGTTTACTGATTTAAACCAATGTGTCTCATTACATCACTTTGTCTTGTAACTTATATACTAAACTGAAATAAGTACTTGTATCAGAATTATCCATTAAAATCTTTGGAGGTGTCCTGGCATGTTTCTTTGAATCTAATTGTTTTTTCTCTTTTGTTTTTGTTGTTTATTTACAGAAACACATAATCCTGAAGCTGGTGTTGCAAAGTTGTCTACAATGGCAAACACAAGTGGAATATGGACAATGAAATGCATACTAGCTATAGAAAGAAATCATTTGATAATTAAAGAAAAAGGCACTGAAGTAAGTACGAAAGATTAAGACTCATTCCCTTTACTGAAAATTTCTTTTATAATCTATTTAGGCATCTTCACAGAATTGGTTTTGCACTATTTTCATGACAGATTTTCTTTAACAGTTTTGTATTTTAATATGAAATCACATAAAGGTGGTGAGCTTGCAGAATCTTTAGCATGCCATGTGAAATGCTTAGCGGCACTTCGCCTGTCTTGACAATCTCAGTTCAAACTCCACTGAGATCAACTTTGCCTTTCATCCTTTTGGGGGTGATAAAATAAGTACTACTTCCACCAACTAATTTACAATTGTTTGATCTATGACATTGTTGTATCTATGACCACTCTTACTATTGGCATTTTAATGATCTATGACCAATCTTTTTACTGGCATTGTATGATCTATGATCAGTCTTGTTATTGGTATTGCAATATCTATGACCAATCCTGTGATTAGCATTGCAATATTTATTGACAATGCTATTATTGGCATTGCAATATCCATGGTCAGTCCTGTTGCTGTTATTGTAGTATCAATGGTTGATCTAATTAATCCCAGTGTTTTTACTAGTAGGATATTATTCTAAGATAATTAATCAGCCAATGTGTAACATCAGTGTTGATTGTGTCCATATCCAATACCCTTCTGCAGCAACTGTCCAAATACAATGTACTTCTCTCCTGTTGGTCTTCCTCAGGTCAATCCTGGTTGAGCAGACTCCTGATCAAAAACATCATGTCTATGTATGTCTGTGATCTCATTCTCCAATATGTACTGTCTTATTAATAATGGTAGGGTATGATTTGTAGATGATTTGGCTGCTATTTCTAGTAGGCAGAGGCTTTCTCATTGGCTCCCGTTCATGTAGTTTTGAATAGGTGCACTGAGGAGGTATCGCTTACTATTATTTATTGTTATGAAAACTGAATAATTGAATACTGTTGTAAGAATTGGTGGATACTTATAGTTTGGTCAAACACCAGGCAGTTAATTCAATTTATCTCTCTTTTAAGAGTTTTAAACTAATTAAATTGATTGACTATTACATTCTAATTTATTAATTAGAATAATTTTGATATTATAGATCTTGATAAAACATTAATAACTAAAAATGGAAAAAATAAATAGGAAACAAATAAGCAAAAAATAGATTATTAATTATTAGGTATACTTCTTTTAATTCTTTGAAGCATAGTGGTTATATAATAATTTTGCATTTCTTTATGCAGTCCTTTGCATTTTTATTGAGCTCTGCAAGGTCTTTTGAGGTGCAGGGATTGGGTTGTAGCATGCAGACAAAGTAGTCTTCCATAGTATGGTCTGCTTGTGTACATTCACAGTCTTGTAGTCTCCATTTGATTAAAGCAACTTTTGATTATCCTGTTCTTGTCCTCAAGTAGTTGAGTGTCTTTCACTGCATCCATAGTGCTTCTGAATCAGGAAGGTGGTCTTCAGTAGGAGTGATTCCTGTGTCCATTGACGGAGGGCTATTTTCAAGCTTCCCCACCCAAAGCCGGAGTCTGGTTCTTTCCTGAGATTTTGTTAGGGTTTGGACATTGCTGAAAAAGCTTCTTGATTTCAGTTGTTGGACAGGAGGGTGACATCCATGGAGGAGGTGGCATTCATTACTAGTAGCCTTTGTCGTTTCAACATCGACTGGACACTTCTGTCTGATATCAGCAAGGGCAATGCCAGTGAGAAGGAGCTGGTTGTTTGTGTTGGTGGGTTTAATGCAACCAGTGATAGACAGCAAGTGTTTTTTGACACTGGGTCAAGCTTCTTAATATGGGCATGATCTCTCCCAGACAGAACATGCAGACACCACAGAGAAATAGTACAAGGTTAGATCAGTTGGTCTCAATGCAGTATTAATAAAAAAAAAAAAAAGC
>NC_068991.1:25015239-25016547 GCF_001194135.2 Octopus bimaculoides
CTCAATGCAGTATTAATAAAAAAAAAAAAAGCTAGGGGTAATGAACTAAAACCATAATTTCACATTTGAAGAAGAACAAAATATAAAAGAAAGTATCAACAATAAATAAACAAAACTCAGAATATTAGATGAATTAATCAGGGTAAAAGAGTAAAGAACTCCTTTGGTCATGAATGACCATGGGATTGCACCTAGAAAGTTACCCTCCAAGGTACAAGTCTCTGGGCAAAGTTGTTTATGCAAGACCAGCAGTCACCCATGCATACCAGCCTCCTCTCTTCATGCCACTGATGTTTTCCAAGGGAAAGGCAAAGGCTGACACAACTTGGCACCAGAGACATCACAACTCCTTTGCACAGCTGAGTGAACTGGAGCAACATGAAATAGTGCCTTGCTCAAGAATACACATCCCAGTCTGGGAATTGAACTCACTACCTCTTGATTGTGAGCCTGACACTCTAACCACTGAGCTATGCATCTTCACAATTAATCAGTTACTAAATTAAATACTTAATTTCTCATAAATTAAATATATGTTTTTTTAAATATTTTTTCTTCTTTTCTTTTTTTGTCATGTTTTTAAATATTTAGAGCATGTTGGATTGCTTTCCTTTGCCAAACATCTACAACCCTTTTGCAATAACTAAATCAGAGAAATGTGATGTTTACAATAACTTGGTGGTGTTGAGTGTTATCGACAACACTAAAAGAGATAATCAACCTCAGATGCACATCTTTCTCGCTGGATCAATTCCGGTAAGTAACTATTTTGCTCCCTCTCTCAACGCCTTGTATAAAGTCACGACTCTCTCTCTCTCTGCTACATCACCTACTCAGTCAAGAGAGGTCTTTTTCTTTGTCTTGCAAATTACTTGGTGACCTTACTAGTGCTGGTGTCCTGAAAAAAGTACCCTGTACATGCTGTAAAGTGGTTGGCATTAGTAAAGATATCCAGCCATAGAAATCATTCCAAGGCAGACACTAAAGCTCAATGCAGTCCTCCATTTTGTTAGTTCTCGGTGAACCACTCAACGTGTACCTGCATAGAAGAAGTGTGTTAAATGATGATAATGGTATGTGTGCCTTTGTGTTTGTTTTATGTGTGTTAGTGTATATGTATATTAGAGTGCATGTCATCATCATCATCATCATCATCATCGTCGTTTAACATCCACTTTCCATGCTAGCATAGGTTGGACGATTTGACTGAGGACTGGTGAAACCGGATGGCTACACCAGGCTCCAATCTGATTTGGCAGAGTTTCTACAACTGGATGCCCTTCCTAACGCCAACCACTCCGAGAGAGT
>NC_068991.1:25016691-25020740 GCF_001194135.2 Octopus bimaculoides
GCCAACCACTCCGAGAGTGTAGTGGGTGCTTTTACGTGCCACCGGCACGAAGGCCAGTCAGGCGGTACTGGCAACGGCCACGCTCGAAATGGTGCATTTTATGTGCCACCTGCACAGGAGCCAGTTCGGCGGCACTGGCAATGATCTCGCTCGAATGTCTTTACACATGCCATCCGGCACAAGTGCCAGGAAGGCGATGCTGGTCACAGATGCCATGACGGTTTCGCTTTTGTACTTAAATATATTCACATACATGACAGTTCATTCACAATACTTCAAAATAATAGAAATATTGGTTTGATCTTGCTGTGCATCTTAGGTCAAACTAAGTGCATTTGACTATAATCTCTGGTTGAGCTTAGTGTCTTGGGTTGTTCCAAGTCATATGTGTGAAACTGAGTGGATGGAAACTGGGTGGAAGGTTTTAGGAAAGGCATCCAACCATAGAAGCCATACCAAAACAGACAATGGTGCCTGGAGCAGCCCTTGGCCTTACCAGCTCTTGTCAAACCATTTAACCCATGCCAGCATGGAAAACAAATGTTAAATGATGATGATAGTTATGATGATGATGTGTATATGTATGTATGTATATATATATATATATATGTGTGTGTGTGTGTGTGTGTGTGTGTGTGTGTGTGTATGTATAAATGTGTGTATGTATATGTACTTATATATTTGTATGTATATATGTACAAATGTGTGTGAAGTACCAGTCAAATACTGTGGTTGATAATATCCACTAACCCCCATCTGTTGAAATTGTTGGCCTTTTGTCTAAATCAGAGACCATTATTAATATCGGCATTAACGAGGCAAGCTGGTAGAATCATTAGCATTTTATTCATCTTTATGTTCTGAGTTTAAATTCCTCTGAGGTTGACTTCGTCTTTCATCTTTTTGGGGTTGATAAAATAAGTACAACTCGAGCACTGGGATCAATGTAATTGACTCACCCCCTCCCTAAAATTACTGGCTTTGTGCAAAATTTGAAACCATTTTTAATATCAGCGTCATTTTGTTACAGGCTCAAGATATTGTTGATGAAATTTTGAATGCAAAAGCTGGCCGTCCTCCTACCAGTCGTTTCAAGTAAGGATTGAAGTTGCTTTCTATTTATTGCTGTTTTATCCCAGGTCTGCTATTATCAAGCAAACCTATATAGATGATTTGTTGACAATGATGAAATGTTTGCAGTTAACCTACTCCCTCCATCAAATTGACATTGCTTGTATAGGTGTGCTGTGTGTCACATGTCAGATATCAAAGTGCATTGTGTTCATGATGTGTTCTGCTCATGAACACAATGCACTGCCCCATCTGGGAATTAAACCCACTGTCTTGCAATTTTATGTGCAACACCCTAACCACTAGGCCACATGTCTTTATGCAGTAGAATATTCTAAAGTACATTATGTACTGTGTCCTTTAGGGTGTGCTTTAATATGGTGATTTGGTTGCCATTTTAACATGCAATGTGACCATGTAAAGGCTCCTTCATTGAATAATTTAGTCAGAGTTCACTCTGTTGCAAACATTTAGATCAGATCTTCCACCTAATCTTGGAGTCCATTCAATGAAGGTCATGATTACTAGTCTTTTATCTATAACATTAAAAAAAAAAAATGATAATCAAATAACTATTGTCATGGTACATCAGAAATTTATATCGCAATCTTTGGAAAAATATAAGCAAAAAATAATCTTAGCTTATCTCAGAGATTAGTCAAGACAGCCTTCAAACAAAGTTATGATCAAAAGTGTTCCAACTGTGGCTTTTTATGTTTTTAAATCTGTATACAGGTTTACATTATCTATTTGTTATTGATTTTTTAAAAGACAGCCCACAGTTGTGCGCGATTATTGCCAGTGCCGCTGGACTGGCTCCTGTGCAGGTGGCACGTAAAATACACCATTTTGAGCATGGCCGTTGCCAGTACCGCCTGACTGGCCTTCGTGCCGGTGGCACGTAAAAGCACCCACTACACTCTCGGAGTGGTTGGCGTTAGGAAGGGCATCCAGCTGTAGAAACTCTGCCAAATCAGATTGGAGCCTGGTGTAGCCATCTGGTTCACCATTCCTCAGTCAAATCGTCCAACTCATGCTAGCATGGAGAGCGGACGTTAAACGATGATGATGATGATGATTTTCATTTGTGGAAGATTTCGTAACTATTACTAGTATTTCTTACTGTGATAAGAAAGCCTTTGTCATTAGCTTCAATCTGGTTAGATGTCAAGGAATGCTGTTAGGGGCTGAAGCCTTTAATGTTTTCTAAGAATCACTTCTTTGTCTGAAGAAGATAGCTCGTGAATATGACCCAATCCTTTTTTCTTTTTCAGACACTTTATATGGGTGAGAAGTTAAACCATTGTATTAATTGTTTAGTTTAAATTTTTGTCGTTTCATACTTGGAGAGGCAAATACTTGAAGCTTGTGTTGGGTGAGATGTTGGTTAGCACTTGGAGGAAGATGTTTTATATCTGTGTTACTATATTTACATGTCTGTATGAAGGGGTGCTGAAAAGTTCCTGGCTTTTTGTAAAAAAAAATACAAGAGGATCAGTTAATAATAATTTTATTTGACATATTTCCCTCTCAGAGTCACACACTTATTGCAGTGGTCCTTCAGTTTTTTCAAACCCTGTAAAAGAACTCAGAAGGTTGGGCCTCCAACCAGCCCTCTTGCAATACCCTTGAAGCCAGAGACTTTTCAGAACCCCCTCGTATAATTAAAAATTTACCGTGCTATTATGGTTACATAAGTTTATCAGATTGTAGGTTTATATTTGTGTTAGTATGGTTGTATATGTGTCTTAATTATAGTTTACTATCTGTGTTACTATGGTTACATATGTTTGTCTCATGTGAGGTTTATACCTTTGTTACAGTAACCAACTCATACCACCACCACCCTCTCAGCCTGCTCCAGAACCACCAAGTTTTATGACTGCCAAATCTAGCTTTATTGCTGCCACACCAGGTAATTATTTCATTACTTGTTTCATGGTATTGCCTGGGTAGCGAGGACTGAGACAGAATTGAATGATGTTGGAATGACCAAATTGATTGTTGATTGAAATAACTGGTTGTTCATTGAAAAGTGTTTGAAACAAGTTTTTTGTGGGTGGTTGGGAGTGGACAATATTATATGTTGGGTCATATATGTATGTATGGATGATGTTCGTTTGTTCTAGTGTGTTGCTACAGAGTATTTAGTTGTGATTTATATTACTTTACACACGTGTGTATATGTATGTATACACACACACACACACATGCTCACACATACACACATATATATATATATATGTAAAGAAATGTAAATCACAACTAAATATTCTATAACAATACACTAGGATGAGAAAATGCAATTTATTCACTATACATGACAACAAACAACAAAAATAAACCAACAGTTGTAGTAATGGGTTTCCTCCAGGATTCGAAACCCTAACTTCAAACTACTACACAATTACACCTTGCACATTCTCAACACTAGCTACTGATGTCATCCTAAGCTTAACCAATTAAATTTTTTACTAGTCAAAACTGGACTTTCAGGAAAAAAAAAAAACATTTAACCGAGCAAGACAAGTGACTTAACAGAATCAACCAACTGGACTGCTGGACAATTGTCAGACAGAAACATGTTATCAAAACAGCTGATAAAACAAATGACTTCACCAGGAAGTCAACCAACCAGAACGCTGGCCTACTACCAAACCAAAGTATGTAACCAGAACATCTGAGAAACCAGTGACATATTCAGGCAGCCAGCTAACCAAAATACTAGACTATGGGCAGACAAATATAAGTGACATCATTAAGCTTATAACCAATCAGAACTTGAACCTAAATCTTAAAAAGCTCTCTCTCTCATATATATTATATATTTGCTTATGAACCACATGGTTCCGGGTTCAGTCCCACTGCGTGGCACCTTGGGCAAGTGTCTTCTACTATAGCCTCTGGCTGACCAAAGCCTTGTGAGTGGATTTGGTAGACGGAAACTGAATGAAGCCTGTCTTATATATGTATATATA
>NC_068991.1:25021061-25027522 GCF_001194135.2 Octopus bimaculoides
ACAAGTAAAAGCGTAAAAAAATATATATATATATATGAAATACAAAAATGGTACAAGAACACAAAACATCCAGACAGTTAGGTGATACAAGAAAGGGACAACAAAACATCCAGATAGATGATACAAAGAAAACAAGGACAGGTCATTTGGAGTTTTCTATCCTCAGTCGAGTTCCAGATTATCTTTGCAATTTCGGCTGGTTATACTTGAGATTGCTCCAATCTGGCCAGCCCCAAGGAAAAAACTAAGCTAAGAGCATTAGATTCTTTGGAAGAAAGCAGCGAATGTATATGAAAACAAGGATGGAAAAAAACAGGACATAACAACAGGTGTCTTTCGACTAAGGATGAATTAAATTAAGCTGGCGTGTGTGGAAGTAAAGCCTTATGGTAGGGTCATAAGATTTAACAGGCACAGGGAAGAATATAGATGTTGTATGGATGGTAGTTGAACCAAGAAAGGAAGATCAGGCCTAGCTGAACACCGGTCACGTGGGGAGAGAGAGGTAGAGGCAGAGAGATAGAAGAATTAAGGTGTGGCGATAAAAAAAATGAAAGAGACACAGTGAAGTGAAAGAGGAGGGAAAGTGAGCATGAAGAGAAGGCCAGGAAATATATATGTATACAAAGCAATATCAGCTTAAACCAGTTCAAGCTCTCACTAGCAAAACAAGTGATGGAGAATTTTCCTTCATGTACTATGATAGAAATTGTAAAAATATCTTTTTTACCATCTTTTTTCTTACTCTTTTAAAACTTCATTGTACCTAATCATCAATATAACTCATTGCTTTAAAAATTAATGAATTCTCAATCATGTTTGATCGTTATGAAATTCATTCATCATTTGAACTTTTATTATTTCCTATTTCTGTGAAGTTTATTGAATACTGAAATTTGTATGTTCTTTTTATTTTAAAAAAATTTTTTTTATAAGAATGTCTTTCTGAATTTTCTCTTGTATCTTCAATCTATCTGAAACTTTTTTTTTTATTTACCATTGAAAAGCAAAACCTTGTTGAAACTGGTATGATATTTTAATAAATATGTTTAAAAAAATTCAAAACAATTTTTTTAAGACTCAGGTGTATTTTCACCTCCAAAAAAATCAACTCTCTTATATTCTTTCCTGCATGGGAATAAACCTCTTTTCACCATACACACACACACACACATGGAATGACTAAATCCATTATCTGATGTACTGGAGATGTCTGGGGTTGTTGTATTCTTTGACACTGACTATCTGAGACTGTCTCTAGTTCTATGGTACAAACCTTTCCTGTTTGGATCAATCTAAATTAAAAGCCTTGCATTAAAGTTTCATGTGCAATGTAATGAAATAATGGACGTTCTTTAACATTTGGCAAAATAATTATTTTTCTCAAACTCCAACTACGACAAACAAAAAAAAATAATATATGAAGCCACTTGTGCTAGTTCACTGGAAGCTATGTATCATTCAAAGTATTGTGCTACTGGAAGTAAATCACAGGAAATCTTGTGCCACTGAAAGTATTGTTCAACTGGAACTCTTATGCTATTGAAAGTCTTGTAACATTGCAAGTCTTGTATATGAACAGGCAAAAAAATCAACCATAACATTATAAATATATATATATAGGAGAGTATTGTAGTTTGCTTGAAGCATTGTGTATTGTTTGTAAAGAATAAAAAGTTTTGAATGGTACAACAATGCACTATAATACAAAAAATGGACTATATACCTATTGTAATTTAGTTATCTATAGTCCGATGATATTTCGGAATACATTTCCTTCTTCAGATATTCTTAGATGGAGTCTCTGCTATAAACTGTTTTCCAACGGCTTTTCATATATGTACATGTTTTTGTATGTGTATGTATGTGTATATATATTTTAATTCTATATCTTTTGTTAGAGATTTCTTAACCACAAAGAACAGATCTGCCATCAATCACAGTATATTACTGTTTTTCTTTCCACTGACCAAACATATATAAAGCAGGTCTGTAATTGACTTCAATATATTTCTGGTACTTATTTCAATGAGAAGTACAGAGGAATAGTCACAGCTGCATTCTGACCATGTCTACCAGGTGCAGCATTTACTCATTATTTAAACATAAGTCAGTTGAGAAAAGATTAAAGGCTATATTGCAAGCAAAGGGTGGCCATTTTGAATCATTAAATATGCGTAGAATATTGTCAGTAAACTATAACAAGCAACTTGTAAAATTTCATTAACTAGAATGTACAAATTCTGCTGATATAGACTAGACAGTGGAGAGAATACATGTACGGACTGTCACACTGCACCTTGTACAACTAGTTGTTGCATGTTTGAGTGTAGTTTTCAGCTGGGTACAGGTGGTAAATATATGTGGGCCAATAGATCTGTAGGTCATACATAACTGCAAGGAGTTGTTGCACAACAACAACACATACATATTTTATTGACCATAAAACAACAAAAGAGCATTGTCTGTTCCTTTGAGATTGGAACACATAACATATAAAGGTATAGTTAAAAACTGCCATTCCATTTTCCTTATAATTTTCAGTGTATTTTAAAATATTTTTTAACTCTTTAGTATTCAGATTATTCTATCAAATACAATGCTTGTTTATTCACATTGCTTTGAATTAATCATGCATTATCTTATAGCTTTGAGATTTCAGTGATGTGATGTCTTATTTTTAGAATGACATTGTTGGGTAGGTGTGAGAGATTAGATCTAGCCTGTTTGAACATAAAACGGGTAGAATATGGCTGGTTTAAACACTAAAGAGTTGAAAAAGTTAATTTGCATCATCGTTATATTTTGTTAATCATATAAACATATAATCCTACTTATTTATTTTTTTACTAATTTCTATTATAGACAGAACACTGGGTTCCTCTCTGAGTGGGGCGAATATATTGAAAAATGAGAATTCAGAACGAGATGGGGTGAGTTTTTCTTTCCTTTTTGAGACATACTTTGAACAATTTATCCCCTTGAAGAACATTTCAATTTATAACCAGGTTCATAGATCACTTAACTGCAAATCAATTGATCCACAGATCAACTGGTTTCCAGATTAGCAACACCACTGGTCCATAAATCTAGTGGTTCACAGATCAACTAGTTTACCAATTCACTGGACTATGGATCTACAGGCCTACTAATCCAGTGATTTGCAGATCCACTGGCTCACAGGTTTAGAGATGCAATCATTCATAGTTCCACTTGTCCACACATCTGTGAATACACTGGTCTGTTCTGAAGAAACATTTAAGAATTGATGTTTCTGCAATGAATTTTAAGATGTTTAATTAATTAATTAATTAATTAATTTATTTATTTATTTTCTCTTGGCTGAAATACCTCTAACTTCAGCTCTTGGAAAATATGGATGACTAAGGGCTGAAAGTATAACTGAGACGTGGATGTTCTGTTAGAACAAACTATACTTTGGTTCTAATAGAACATTCATATTTGAACAGAACATCTAACTGAGCATCCATGTTTATGTGGGCATAGATATTACCTCTCGGTATTAATTCTGCCTCTGTTGCTTATATATATTTTGAAAGTATAACATGGTCTACTAAATAAGATTAAAGAATAACATATAAGATTATAACTTAAAAGATTATTTCATCACATGGTTAGAGTTGGTATTTCAGTATTTACAACTAGTGTTTCAGTTGGCTTGACCCTTGATCATCATCAGGTGTCTTATTTCTGGTTGTGTTATATAGTGCCAGATACCATACACATTCAATGTCCCTGAAATATGTACAGGCTTCAATGGCATTGTGGGTAAGAATGTTATTACCTTTTGTTTAGAAATAAATATCCTTATTTTGAATTTAGTGTGCTCTTATGCTCTGTACATATCCAGGAATAAGACACCTGATGACAAACAATGAAACTCAAACCATGGTATTACAATTATAGCTGGTCTTGATCCTTTGAAGCCATTAGACCAGAGATTATCGTAGTTTCTGTGGTATTTAAGCAACAGAGTACAACATTGTTCCCACCCTTATGAGACCCTAGTCTATTGTAAGGTTAGCCCTTTCACAAGCTGCTGCTGGTAGTGGGCTGAATCAATGTGTAAAGAAATGCCTTGCTCAAGAAACAACTTGCAATCCAGTCTGATTATTGAACCCGTAATCTGATGCTCAGCATTCAAATAATATACATAGTGTAGAGGTAAATTCAGCTCTGAAGATAAGGTTATTAGTTTGGAAAGTTATCTTACCATTTTTGTTATCATAGTTCTGTTGAAATACACTACCTTTGTTTGAATTAATCTTGAATGAAATGAAAGATTTTGTAAAATAACTTGGTCATTATTAATCTACTGTAAAGCAGCAAGCTGGCAGAATCATTAACATGCCAAACAAAATGCTTAGTAGCAATTCATACATTTTTATGTTCTGAATGCAAATTCCATGGAGGTCATCTTTGCTGTTCATCCTTCGGGAGTCAAAATAAATACCAATTAAATACTGGGGTCAATGTAACTGACTTCCTCTCCCCTCAAAATCTGCTGGCTCTATGTAAAAAGTGGAAACCGTTATTAACTTGGTGCTTGGAACATAAATTTACAAACAATTTTGATGGAAGATTTTAATTTAGCTCACTTCAAAGCAGGAGGTTTAATAGATCCAAGGGTGGTTGCTGGTGGGTTGGTAACAAAAGGGTTAATAAATCATTTTGGACATTTAAACATTTGATATTAAGAAATAAAAGGTATTTAGTAAATTTATTTATTGTAATCATTTGGAGTTATTTATTGAAATTCTTCAGCAATTGTTGAATCACTGCTTTGATGACATTGAGAAGTTCGTGGCTCGGCTACAAAAGGCTGCAGAGTCCTACAAGGAACTGGAAAGGTTGAAGAAAGATAAAGGAGGGAAAGAAAAAAGGGGACGACAAGAAATGGGTGAGTGTGTGTTCTACTGTCTTGTTCTGTGTCTAAGTAGGAAACTGTTATTTAAACTATGATCAATATTGACATGTTTTATTCATTTGCTGAAACATTTTCATTTCTATTCTCATTACAGAAGACAAACTAACAATGAGTGCTCTACCACCCAAACCACAAGATTTTGTGGATATATTTCAGAAATTCAAACTGTCCTTCAACTTATTGGTAAGGTTTTTCTTGGTGCTTTATTTTCTAGTTTTCTTAATTTCTTTCTTTTATTTTCATCAACCTTTTTCTTTCTTCTCATTTTTAAAAAATTCTTGCTACAATTTTCCTTTCTGTCCATCCTCTTGCTGTTGTTGACCAAAAAGAATGTAGTAGAGAGCTAAACTGAATACCTTTCAGTTTTTAGTCTTATACTACAGGAAATCAACCTTCTTTTTCAATAGGCTCTAATCAATAGACCTTGTGTATAAATTGAAAACCATTTTTTTCTAGTTGTTATTTAGCTTTGCCTTTCATAAACTTTAGAAGCAAAGTGCCAGTTAAATATTGGGGTCCTATTCCATCCATAAAACTTATGGTTTCAAAATTTCTAGTCTTTTTGCCATTGTTAGATATCATTATTAGGCGATATAGGGGCAGTGGAAGTGAAATTCCATTTAGCAGTTCACATTTTCGTGGCATTCCCTTGACAAGCAGAAATAAGATATTTACCATGAATCCAACATGCATGGATCAGTGAGTGACAAACATGGATGTTTTGAATCTACTACAAGATTTGAACATCTGGTAGCTGATGGCATGTATTGTCTTAGTGAGAAGGGACACAATCCTGGATCATTTTAAGTAATTCCAGGAAAACTAATCTGGAATTAATGTAGAAGCCTTGATCTAGGGAATTGTATGCAGTTTTTTCAGTAGCCTTTTGCTCAACTATTTCCAGCAACATTTTGTTGAACTCTTTAATCTCAAATATGGCAATATTAATACAGATATTATCAGTTTGAGATAAACACTACAGACCTGCCTAAGATGTGTACAGAATGACAAGATTATTCTGCAGGTACTCATTTTACAAAAGAGCATTGCTTGTACAATTGTTTTGAAAAGCTGTCTGTCAAGTCCATTGTGAGCATCTCCCCATTACCTTTCTTTGGTAGTTTTCCTCTGATAGCTCTGGCAAAAGCAAGTGTATTATAGACATGATTGAAAAGATTGTAGATAGACATTTTCCATTATAGCCAAGCTGTCATCAGTTTCTTCAAGTTCTGCTTGGAGAGGAAGGTTATAGTGGCAATGGAGGTGCTGCCCTTCACTGCATTTATTGAGGTGTGAATGTGAGTGGTGAAAGTAGCCCATGTGAGTGAACATAAATTCAGGATGTGCCTGTAAGCCAGAGTATACAGCTGGGAGATGTCATTTGTCCTTAGGTGTCAAGTTAATTCTGGATCTGTGGTGGTCGTCGTCGTCTTCTTCTTCTTCTTCTTCTTCTTCTTCTTCTTCTTCTTCTTCTTCTTCTTCTTCTTCTTCTTCTTCTTCTTCTTCTTCTTCT
>NC_068991.1:25028555-25029082 GCF_001194135.2 Octopus bimaculoides
ATATATATACATCTGAACTCAGAGCCATTTGGTTGTGATGCAAGCTTCTAACCATGCAAGCATGCCTGCACACACACACATCACAGAGAGAGAGAGAGAGAGAGAGAGTGTATAATTTAAACTTTAAATTGCATGAAATATATCCAGTATTTAGAACTCCATGTCTATACCTGTTTGTGTTAGTGTATATGTATCATCATTATTATTATTATGAGTCCAGAGTTCCACAGAAAATATGCAGAAAATGAAAGAAAACATTTCTTATATCTTATTTCAGAGAAGATTACAAAGGATATGTACCACCATACACACCTCGTTTCTACAATGGCTGGCACCCAGCACCGTCAGCAGATGACTATGCACCACAACCAGCACAAGGAATACCTAAGATCCAACCATCAATGGTATGTTTGCATTTATTTTTCCCTGCAGCTGTTCTTTATAAGCAATCATTGTAATATCAAAGGTATCATAACAATATGTTATAAGGATGCATGTATATATGCACGGATAAACAATCTTGTATA
>NC_068991.1:25029182-25032987 GCF_001194135.2 Octopus bimaculoides
TACACACACACACACACACACACACACACACACACATATACACATACATTATGATCAACTTTGATGGTCTGAAAGACTCCACCATCTGATACCTTCAAGTGCCTTTAGTTGAGTTCACACTGTAACTAACTTTTGAGTCAGGTCATTTATATGAAGGTACCTTAACACCTCCCTCCAACCAGCCTCATAGCTGCTGTAAAAGTTTGTGGATACTGATCTTCTCTCCTGACTTATTAAATTAAAAAATTCCATAATTTCTTAAGTGTAGTCATCATTGGCTATACACTATCTATGATGATGATCATGATAATGATGAAGTCAACCCATCATATAAAAATTGGCCACATTTAGTTGGAAAACAATGAATACCTAGTTTTTAACAATATTTACTGTGTTCTGAAGGCAGTAATTTAAAAGAAATGATAACGTGCTTAAAAAGATGTGATGGTCACAGCGGGAATATATTTATAGTCTTTTTGACTTAAAAATGACCTAGGGCTAAACAATACTTTGTTTTTGTCACTGGCCATTTTCTACTGTCAGTACTGACCTGCTTATATTTAAGCCAGGCATTAGTCTTTAACCATTTTTTCTTCACTGATTATAACAGAATAAAATGTATATTTAATGAAATCATTATTTCAGTTTTCAAGCCTCTCAGTTCAAATCAGCATCAATTTTCCTTTATTCCTTGAGGTGGTAGATAAAATGTGTTACTAGATACATACAAACTACTATAATGTTTCACTAAAAATAGGGGAAAAAAAAATTACCTTGTACTTAGTCTAAACAAATGGCTATTAGACTGTATTATTTATTGTTCTACTTTTATTTTATTTTATTTATATTTTGTTTTGTTTTATTTCTAACCAGATGGGAGCCAACAGAGTACTAGTTGCACATCATGAACCTTTCATGTAAGTTTTGGCTTTAATCTTTCCAAATTCTAGATTATTTTCAAAATCAGTTACGTCATAGGCAAGCATTTCAATGAAAATATATTCATAAAGAAAGTTCCAAGTGACATTTTGCAAAGTGGAACAAAACTACTTCAGGCCCCAGGATGGGAAGGTACCGCCTGGAAGTTGAAAAGTTACTTTTTAATTTAGTCTGAAACAATTATTTTCTTGAGATAATCATTTTTCACAGATCAATATGATCTTTTATTTTAACTTAGTAACATTTGTAATAGCAATTACAAATATTGTATCTGAAACAAGAGTATGTTATGTGGGTATTGAGTGTGTATGTGTATATTTGTATGTATGTATGTGTGTATACACATACATATATATATATTTATACACACACACACACACACACACACACACACACACATAAAATAAGGATAAAAATCATGTTAGTGATTAATATCAGATAGTCAGTATGCAATAAAAATTTATAAGAAATTTATATATTAAATTAATAATTAAATATTTCATAATTAAATTTTATATATATATATATACATATATATATATATAGACGATAAGAAAATGGAGGAAAAATGAGAAGTGTGTCTTTGGTGCTAAAAAGCTATTATTTAATTAGTTAAACAAGGTTAAGGTAAGAGTGAGTTTACAGCTGTTTCTGTGCACCATGTTGAGGTAAATATGTATTTACCTCGTTGCAAATGGTAGACGTCATCAGAACGAAGAAGGCAGAGATAGACAAAGAGGAAAATAGAGCAAAAGATAGAGGGAGAAACTGGAGAGAAAAATGTTCAATGATTCGAAAGTCTTACATTTTAGTTAGGTTCAAAGTTCATTAAATCCATTGTGAGGTAGATGAAGAATAGAGGTTTGTTGAATCTAAGGTCTTGTAGTTAGTTATTTGCATGTGGAAGACATCTATCCCTTAGAGGGTTTGAACACTTCTAATTTATACCTTACATAAATTATATATTTATTTATAATAAGAATTGCAGATATTGTATCTGAAACTAGTGTGTGCATATATATATATATATATATATATATATATATATCATCATCATCATCATCATCATCATCATCATCGTTTAACGTCCGCTTTCCATGCTAGCATGGGTTGGACGACTTGACTAAGGACTGGTGAAACTGGATGGCAACACCAGGCTCCAATCTAAATTTGGCAGAGTTTCTACAGCTGGATGCCCTTCCTAATGCCAACCACTCAGAGAGTGTAGTAGGTGCTTTTACGTGTCACCATACATATATGTGTATGTGTGCACATGTTTATTTATGTGTAAGTGCATATACATGTGTGTATGTATAAAATATAAGTTTACAATATTACAGATATTAAAGCTAGTGTGTGTATGTATATGGGCCCACTGATTGACAGACCCATCAACAGATGGACTGACTGACTGCTGGATTGAATAATGGACCAATGGATGGACAGATGGATGGACTGACAAACTAAGAATATATGTGTACCTCTTTTTTATACTTACATATGCTCATGAATAATCAGAAAACCATCTTTAAATTTGAAATTGGCCTGTTTAATTAATTAATTTATTTATTGTTCACTATTACCCTTATGAAACAGGCAAGAGAAAATGGGACCACCAAGCCAAAGATTTAACAACATACCTGTACCATCTGTACCTGATAATAGTAACGAATTGTTTCTTCAGGGTCTACGAGAAAGAGGTGCCAAGTAAGTACTAACTAGACATTATTCCTTTATTCTTTTTCTAATAGCTTCTGGTACAGGGCATAGCTGTGTAGATGCAAGCATATTTCTCTGGTTAAGTAATTTGCTTCCCAACTACAGGGTTTCACACGGTAGTCCTACTGCATGGCTCTTTTAAGCAGGTGTTGTCTACAATAATCCTGGCTCAACCAAGGCCTTGTGAGTGGATTTAGTTGATGGATATTGAAAGAAACTTGATGTGTGTGTGTGTGTGTGTGTGTAAGGTGTTTTTATGTGCTACCTGCACCGGAGCCAGTCCAGCAGCGCTGGCAACGACCATGCTCAAATGTTGTATTTCATGTGCCACAGGCACATGTGCTGGTAAGGCGACGCTGGCAATGATCACACTTGAATGGTGCTTTTTACATGCCACTGGCATGGGAGCCAATCCATTGCCTTGGCAACGATCATACTCAGATGTGCTTTTGATGTTCCACTGGCATGAGTGCCAATCATGCAGTACTGTCATCAGCCACGTCAGTGATTTTGATTTCATTTCACTTTCCTCAATAGGTCTCTTCGCAAGCAAAGTTTATTGTCCAATGAATGAGGGGTACTCATAAGTGGGCTGGTTACACCCACTGGCATAGGCCATGGGCTATGGTCTCACTTGGTTTGTCGGGTTTTTCAAGCACAGCATATTTCCTATTTCCAAAGGTCTCGCTCACTAGTCATTGCCTTGGTAAGGCCCAAAGTTCGAAGGTTGTGCTTCACCACCTCATCCCAGGTTTTCCTGGGTCTACCTCTTCCACAGGTTCCCTCAATGCTACGGTGTGACACTTTTTCACATAGCTGTCCTCATTCATTCGCAACACATGACCATACCAGTGCAGTCGTCTCTCTTACACACCACATCTGATGCTTCTTAAATCCAACTTTTCTCTCAGGATGCTTACACTCTGTCATGTATGTACACTGACATTACACATCCAGCGGAGCATACTGGCTTCATTCCTTGCAAGCTTCCGCATATATATATAAACATTTATAAATTCAAAAAAGGATAAAACTCTTTTACAAGAATTTTATCAAGAAGCCAGTGTGTAAAAAAATTCATAAGGGAAATTTCTATTCCCAAGAATATAATTATTCGTTTATATTTACCGAAAAATAATAACGCCAC
>NC_068991.1:25033203-25036166 GCF_001194135.2 Octopus bimaculoides
TTATAAATTCAAAAAAGGATAAAACTCTTTTACAAGAATTTTATCAAGAAGCCAGTGTGTAAAAAAATTCATAAGGGAAATTTCTATTCCCAAGAATATAATTATTCGTTTATATTTATATAAAGGGCATTATTACAGAAAAATAACAACGCCACACAGTGGGCTTCTCAAAATAACCACATTTAGTACCTAATGCGAGGAAAAACAACCAACAGAAGATGACCAACTTTCTTTTAAATAAACTTAACTGTGTATGAACCGATTTCGCGATTACTAGAATGAATATAGATTTCGTTTATCAGCACAGTATTGTCCCAAAAATATATACAAATAAACAGAATTCTCACCTCACCAAAAACGAACACACTACGTATCCGACAGATGGTTATTTTGAGAAGTCCACTGTGTGGCGTTATTATTTTTCTGTAATAATGCCCTTTATATAAATATAAACATTTATATATATAAATTTAATATGGATTTATCTAATCTGGTAATAACCACAAAAAAGCTCCTTTAGTGGGACAGGCTACAAACTACACAATGGTTGTCATCCTATGGATACCAACTGGTGAAATAAATACATTCATTTCATACCTCCTGACTTTCTTTATATTTAATGTATGTATGTATGTATGTATGGATGTATGTATGGATGGATGGATGGATGGATGCATGCATGCATGCATTGTAGCAAGAGGAGATTGAAGAAATATTAGTAAAATGAAGGAACATTAGTTTGAAAAGCTTGAGAAGCACTGCTCTTTACAATATGACAAACATTATACATATATCGTTTACTCTACAGTATGACATGCACTGTCAAATCCTTAAAAACTGGAATTCCTTAGAATCATATCTTACCCCCACATGACCACTCAAGTAAGGAAGCCTACTCAGAATCTATTAAAATAAGACATGTTGAATTTTATTCTTGCAGATTTTGTGAGGTAACACATTATCGACAGAAGAAAAATACCAAGGAATTAACTGTTATAAAAGGAGAAATTCTTGAAGTAAGTATAAATTACACTTAGTCACATGTATCTGATTAGCTGTTAATTAGGTTCCATTTAGAATGTCTTCACTTCATTGGACATGTATGATTTTTGTTTTTGTAATGGCCATTTGGTGGAATTGATAATTGCTGGTACCAAGAGGTCATTCTTATTGCTTGCATTTACTGTTGGATTGATGTATTATTGTTATTGGTGTTTAGCTCTTAGTCAATCTTGATTTAGCTGACCTAGCATGCTAGCCATGACCATCATGTCTATTTTCAGACACTGATCATAAAAAAAAAAGATTAATATATCTTCTTTTTTTTTTTTTATATCAAGATGCTAGGTTGTGATTTGAGGGAGATTTAGCTGCTATTAGTTACCTATAAAGTAGTTCACTTGTGTTCACCACAATGCTATTGGCAACTTTCCCTTTTAAGATCGATTTCTTTTCAAAATCTGCAGTTCATGTTCAAATTTCAACATGCTGTCCTTTGTCTTTCTTATCTCTACATAGGCCAGTAAACTTAGTATCGGTAATACACTGGTGTCAGTTTCAATCTATATACTCATTCACTACAAAGCATTTTCCTTACACTGTAGCAAAAACGTTCAGTATGTCACATGAGAGGGCCTCTATAGAGGTGGTTGAGCTTTTTTTTCTGTTGATATGATCTGGAGAATGAGTTGTGTCCCTGTTCCCTGCTCTTCACAAGCTGTGTCTGAACCTAATGAGATCAACACAGTTCCTCATGATGTGTTAATCTCTGTATTGTAAGCAACCCTTCTTTTTATGACAGATTTCTTCTCTGAGCATCATTTATTTTCACTCTTTAGATATTTTCTTCCTTTTAGATGAATTAGCTATCTGCTTTGTCATTAATTGTTAAATTCTTTTAGACTTATCTGCTTTTTGAATGAAAGATAAGGGCAGCATTTTGGAAATTTATTTATTAAAGTTTAGTACTTATTTTGGCACTTATTGGTAAAGATCCCCTTCGGTCATGAATGACCATGGGATTGTACTTAGAAAGTTCCCCTCCGAGGCACAAGTCTGGGCAAAGTTGTTTTATGGAAGACAAGCTGTCACCCATGTATATCAGCCTGTCCCCTCCATGCTACTGATGTTATCCAAGGGAAAGGCAAAGGCCTATACAGTGACATCACAACTCATTTCTACAGCTGAGTTACTGGAGCAACATGAAATAAAGTGTCTTGCCCAAGAACACAACACACAACCCAGTCCAAGAATTAAACTTACTACTTCACGATTGTGAGCCCGACGCTCTAACCACTGAGCCATGCACCTACAATATGGTATTTATTAGATTGGTATTTATTTTACTAATTTATTAATAGACAAAGTAGACTAAAGTTCACCATGGAATGAAAAGAAAGTAGACAAAAACACTCTAAGAGCCTCTATTGTTTGTATTGGCTCACTGCCACTTGAATTAATGAGAGAGGCTATATGTGGATGTTTGATCTGCTAAAATCAGCAGTTAAATTTTCCACATATCACACTTTAATATCTTGAAAAGGGAGCAACTCATTGGATAGTGCAGTCCTCATTACCCAATTCCTGAAAATAACAGTATGATAATAACTTGAATATATTCAATCAAAGGGTTTTCTTAATCGGTTTTCTTAGAGCTAAACAACAATGTACTGCCACTGAGAAAAGAATTTCAGGAAATAATATATAATTGAAAAATATAAGTTTGGAGCTAAAGTGCATCAACAACAAATAATTATATTCAAGCTTTCATTTAGTGGGAGTAATTTTGTCAAATATCTTAGTTTGTTGTACAATATTTCATTATAATGCTTTGTATATGTGTGCATGTATATCATCATCATTATTTAACATACATTTTTCATGCTGGCATGGGCTGGATGGTTTAGCAGGATCTGTTTGGCTTCAGGACTGCTTAGAGGTTATTTACGTATGTATATGTATAC
>NC_068991.1:25036176-25037539 GCF_001194135.2 Octopus bimaculoides
GCTTGCTGCCTAGCCATATGGTTTCAGGTTTTCCCTGTGCTGCATTGGGGCAAGTGGCTAGTGAAAGGTCTCATGAGTGAGTTTGGCAGACAAACTGAAAAGAAGTCCTTTATGTGTGAGTGTGTGTGTGTGTGTGTGTGTGTGTGTATATATATATATATATATATATATATATATATATACATACATACATACATACATACATATATACGGCAGTATCAACACCAAGTAGTGCTTAGGCATAAGCAAACTTTAGATTAGTTAAAATATGTTTGTGACATACGATGTTTGTGACAAACAGCATCCTGCAAACACTGCAAAACATCATGGTAGTACTCCTTGTCTACTGCCTGTCTAGGTGGAACATACTCTTGATAAACAATCCCCTCGTAGTCAAAGAAAACAGTCGACAGTGTCTTCACATTGCTTCAACTCATTCCTGCTTTCTTTGGTCTTGGGGAGGTTGGGTTTTCCACTGTGAAGACTGAGCCTTTGTTTTGGTGCCATAGCCATAGACCTATGATTCATTACCGGTTATAACCGTTTCCAAAAATTTTTCATCGTTTTCAACATAATCAAGGAGATCTTGTGCAACTGAAGCCCAAGTGTCTTTTTGGTCAGCTGAAAGCAGTTTTGGCGCAAACTTGGTAGGCATGCATCTCATATCCAAATCTTCAGTGATAATGGACTGAACTGAACCGTAACTAATCTGCATGATAGCTCATGGATGGTGATTTGATGATTTCCCCTCATAGCTACACGCACATCTGCAATGTTTTTTTCTCAGTTCTGCTGTTTGTGGGTCTCCCAGAATGTTTGTCACTAGCAACATTTTTTCAGCCATCTTGGAAATGTCTTAACTACTCGCACACTTGTGTGCAGCTCATACATTCCTCTCCATACACTTTCTGCAACTTTGTGTAGTCCTCTGAGAAGGTATCACCAACTTTTGGCAAAATTTGATGCAGATTCTCTGCTTAACTTTCTCTGTCATGGTCAATGCGACAATCACACACTACACACGTTCCTTCCAAGCACTGCTGTAAACAGCAGAAGTGAGCCAGAATGTTAAAACTTAGTGTGCATGCACAGCAGAGTTCAAGGTCAAACTGTGTTAAGTGGCTTCACTCTGCATGCTTTAGCTTTAGCAGTCCGGATACTTATTGATCAGACCACATATTTCAACTTCTAAGGGATTCCCAAAGCGGGCACCACTGGACAGATGTTTTTAAACATTTCATCATGGGAGAGAACATTTGCTCCACAGTAACTGCAGTGAATTCTTCTTTAGAAGTTGAAATATATCAAAATCATGTTTTCACTACCCAAAAGTTTGCATATATATATATATATATATATATAT
>NC_068991.1:25037704-25038529 GCF_001194135.2 Octopus bimaculoides
ACCTATACTGCTAAGCACTTTATAGGTCACTGTATGAGATTGGCCATAAGTTTTAACTTCCTAAATTGTATTACTGCTCTAATTCTTTAGAGTGTGCTTTTTTCTAGGTATATGAACTACTGATGATATATATATATATATATATATATATATATATATATGGGGTGGGGTGTGTTTGTGTCTACATTTGTCATGGCATATGATCGTTATAAATGATCATTGATATCATATAAGCAATGTATGTTTCCAGTCTTTCATAAAAAAAGACATGTCTGGCCATGGGGAAATACTACTTTACTTGGAAACATGGGGTTTAGCAACAGGAAGGCCTATGGCTGTATCTGCCTCAACAAAGTTCATCTGGTTCATGCAAGCATGGAAAAGTGGTGATAAAAACAATGATTACACACACACACACACAAAAACACACACAAAAGCAAGAGACATATTACAAGTAACAATATTTGTTTATTTTTTTCTTTTAAACTTCAAAATAGATTTTGGATGATTCTAGAAACTGGTGGAAACTTAAGAACTGCAGAGGACAAGTTGGACATGCTCCATATACCATTTTAAGTCAACATGTGTCGCTGACCCCTATTGACAATGGAGTGAGTGCCTTCCGTTACTAAATTCTTGCAGACCTGCCTGCTGTACCATTTCCAATGTTGTTGTTAAATTTATTAAAATTACTTGTCTTATTATGATTTTTTTAATTATATATTTAAGAAAAGTTCCACATACATATATGTGTGTGTGTGTATATATGTGTATGTGTGTATGTATATATATATATATATATATATATATATATATATATATATA
>NC_068991.1:25039342-25042194 GCF_001194135.2 Octopus bimaculoides
ATGACCAAGTCTGGAAGGATCCACTTCCTGTCGAAGGAAGAGACAGGTGATGGGGGTGAGATTTGAGCTCAGAATGCAGAGAGCTGGAAGAGATACCGCAAGGCATTTTATATGACGCTCTAACAGGATTCTGCCAATCCACTGTCCTCGACTGGTGATATGATTTATCAACCCTGAAAGGAATAGAAAGTTAAAGTTGATCCTGGTGGGGTTGGACTCAGAGCACAGAGAACCAGTAAAAATACTGCATAACATTTTATCCTCTGTTCTAAATGATTTTTAATTAATTTTTTGCTACCTTAATTCTTGAGTTGAATTTTTCATAATATTTAATTCAGTGATCTATATTGTAAGTTTAAATTTAGTTTAAAATTACTTGGCCTTTTACCCTTCTATATTTATTAATTTTATTGGTTTCAGCCAGAGGCTGTGTGTCCATAGTGGGGTACCACCTTTCAAAAAACATGAACAGCCCTAATAATTTTTGAGCCTTATTGGTGTCTCATCAGAGATTTTCTTCATCACTATCTTAGTTTGAACATGGTTTAGGACTACTTTACCTTTCACCTTTCTAGAATTTGATAAAATTAATACCAGTCATATTTTTTTAATTGATCCAATCAGCTGAATCCCTGCCCTAAAGTGCAAGGTCTAAAGATTATGTATGAATTTGTTATTTCCATTTTTTTATGTTTAATTTTGTTCCTTTTTTTTTGTCAGCTTTAGCTAAAGAAAATACAAAATTAAAAAAAAAACAAATTATTTTCACTTGTATATTTTTATGTTTATTATTTTTATACATTGGATATAGTATATTTCTTCTTTTATATATATATATATATATATATATATATATATATATATATATATATATATATATATATACACACACACACACAGAATTATAAATATATATATATAGTTTTATATAGCTCTGTGACTGTATATTTATGAATAATCTTATATACCCCAGTGGCTGAGTGGTTTAGAAATTCACTTTGCAATCATGACACCCTAAGTTCAATCTCATTATGTGGTATCTTGAGCAAGTGTTTTTTGCTATAGCCTTGGTTCAACCAAAGTCTTGTGAGTGAAAGTCCCTGGAAGCATGTCAAGTGGAGTATACCAGTAATTCAATGGGCCAGTCTTTTGGTGCTGTGTTATGCTGATTCTGGCTTACAATTGCATAAATGGGTGCAAATGTGTATGGAATATTCAGCCACATATAACTGAGAGAGTAGACAGATTCATTGATCAAAGAACATACTCATCATATGTTGAATCTAATGGAAGATATATATTCATATCCCAGAGATTAATTATAATCAACAATGTTTTGCATAAACATTTATCAATTAATATGTATTTTGGTGGTTGTGATTTTTATTCCTATGTATATATATATATATATATATCAATATATATAAGTTTAATGATCAGTTTGTGTGTATGTGATGCTTTGTATATATGTGTACTTCTATGCATATTTATACATTAATGCATGTGTTTGCATCTTTATTGGTACATGTGTATATAAATGTGTGTGTGTATATAAAAGATTGTTTAGGCTTCGTATGACAGAGGTCTTAATCTGTGTATATAATGTTTACATGTTTATTTGTACTTGTATATGTGTTGTATGCAGATGTATGTATGTGTATGTACATATATATACACACATATACACGCACACATGAAATGTATAAGATTGTTGAGGTTTGTTAAGAGGTATGTTGAATTGTGCATAATCAAATACACTTCTATCAACTCACTCGCACACACTTTTATGTTGCACATTTTAGTTTATAGTGATAATATCTGTTTATTTGAAGTTTTAGTTACTGATTGAGCAATTATCTAATTTCTTATGCTTCCTCCTTTCCCTCATCATCATCATCATCATCACTGCTGCCACCACAACCACCTCCTGCTGTAGCAACAGCAGTAACCCTTTATATGTGGTTGAGGAGTCTTTTGTCGGCATTAGGTTAGTAATACTGATCCAGAATTTAATGAGACTATATCAAATGTTGCCCATTGTCTGTTTGGGTACCTTAAAAGTGATCAGTACCATTTTGATTAATTGGAACCTGTTTACTGCTGATGAAGTTTGAAGTTCTTCAACAATTTGTTACATTTTCATTTAAATGCCTGATATAACTCTGGTGTATGATTTGAAGAATTTTATTGATTAGTCAGAGGAAGAAAGGTAGGACTATTGAGCTTATGAAGAATCAATAAAACTAATGCAGAGCAAGAGTGGCAGGAATTTCCTTTAGGTTTGAGACCTGGTCTGTGTGTCTGTAATGCAATGGACTATGCTATAAGTACCCAAGTGGTGCTGTTGAACTGGGTGACAAATTCAATTTTACCATGTGACAACAAAATTCAATACAGTTTTCCTTTAATAATTTGCCCACTCACAAGGCATTAGTTAGTCTGAGATTTCTGGAAAAATCTCTTGGTCAAGAATCAGACACAGAGCTATGTGGTTGCAAAGTGAATTTGACTACAATCATGCTTATTAACATTTAGCTATTTTCAAGCTCATAGACTAATAATCTTTCAAGATTGAATATGTGAATATCAGATGTGTTGTTCATAATATAACTTTTGTGATTAATTATGACTGTCTTTAGCGAAGAATGAAATATTATTTTATTATTACACCATCACAATATTTTAATATCGAACTGATGGAAAATAGTGTAGATATAAAGATTAATTTAAAAAGCAAACTAATATATCTATCTATCTATCTATCTATCTATCTATCTATCTATCTATCTATCTATCTATCTATCTATCTATCTATCTATCTATCTATCTATCTATCTATCTATCTATCTATC
>NC_068991.1:25042294-25047286 GCF_001194135.2 Octopus bimaculoides
ATATATATATGTATATATATGTAGAACCATCGCTTCAAGAACCATCACTAACCTCTTTAATATGTCAAGCAATCGAAATATATGGTTTAAAACTAAAGGGAAAAATCTGGAGTAATGAGAAGATGCCCTTCATAAAGTTATGAATAATAACAAAAAAATGGTTTGACTGAATGATTGAATAGTTAATCAAGTGATTGGTTAATTGGTTAGTTAGTGAAATATACAAGCGGTGCATGTATATCTTATTGGCAAAAATAACCCTCCTTTACAACTGTTACAATGCAAGATTTCACATTAAAAATCTTGCAATAAACAAAGATGAAATCAAAACCTAAATAATATTTTGTAAAACTGTTATTTTACTAATACCATAATTAATTAGCAAAGTGAAGTTTCTTCATAAACCACAAGAAGTTCATTATGCTAGTGTGTAAATACCAGCACACTGAGGCACAGGTGTAGTAGCTGTGTGGTTTGAGAAGTTTGCTTCCTAACCATATGGTCTTGGCTTCAGTTCCATTGTGCAGGCACTTTGGACAAATATCTTCTACTATTGCCCCAAGCTGATCAAAGCTTTGTGAATGGATTTTGTAGAAGGAAACTGAAAGACGCTCGTTATATACATATGTGTGTGTGTGTGTGTGTGTGTGTGTGTGCATGCGCACGTGTGTGTCTTTTCTTGTTTTGACATTACATTATAGTTGTAAATTAATCTCACTTTCATACAAGCATTGCCAACATTTCCAATATTTTACAAAAATATATCAGGCCACATGGAAATATTACTTTGCTGGAAAACAGGTGAAGGTTGGCAACAAGAAGGGCATCTGGCCATGAAAAAATTTGCCCCATGCAAGCATAGAAAAATGAATGCTAAATTTTCGATGATTATATAGTGAAAGTGAGACAAAGAGATGTGAACGAGAAAAGTGGGTGGAGCACAGATTCTAAAAGATATTCAAACCAGAAGATGTAGAAAATCATAAGAAGTGGCAGTTTCGGAACTAACGAGGGTTGAATTTCACAGAAGAACTAACACATTATTGAGAAGAGCAGTGATATAATGCATCATTGTCACCTTTAGTACAGAGCATGTGTCCTGTTCTACTTGATAGGAAGTTTGTGAGTATCATGTCCAATCTTTGTGGTGTTGCACCCAGGCACAGTGAAATGCTTAAAGTGGATATAGACTTGAATCCATTGAATTCAGTGCTCAGTACTTTATACACTTGGTCATATGTATGTGTGTGTGTATTTACATACAAATGTATGTATATGGCAAGTAAATAGTAGCACAAATATATATGGGTTTATGTAATGATAATAGCTATGTATAATATACTTTGTAAAATGTATGTATACTTCTACATAGATCTATGTTGTGTACATATATATATATATGTATGTATGTATGTATGTATGTATGTATTTGTATGTATATATGTATACATGGCACACACACACTTGTATATTCAATCCCACTGTTCTGCACCTTGGGCAAGTGTCTTTTACTATAGCTGCAGGTCAACCAATGCCTTGTGAGTAGATTGGTGGATGAATAGTGTAAGAAGATCATTATGTATGTTTTTGTGTGTGTGCATGTGAGTTTGTTTGTATCTGCTATAACTTGTTTGAAAATTATAGTGAACAGTGGTGTTGTCAGTTTGTCTAGTCAGTTTATATCTTTGAAGCCATGTGAAATAAGGAATTCCTTACATGAAACAGAGGTAATGGCTAGAGTCAGGAAGAGCATCCAGCTGTAATCTCCACCCCAAAATACCTTCAATAACAATTCACTCAACCTCTGCAATCATGAAAAAAAAATCAGATGTAAAATGAATGGTTGAATGTGTACATGGTGGGAAGGTCATTAGATTGTAGCATCTGCTCTAGGGTAAACTTTTCTTGGAAAGCCTCCTTACATATTGATGTTAACCTTTAGCACATTGTGTTTGCTGTAGAATTGTTTCTCCTGCCACTGTCCTGTTACTACAGGGGAAAAAACATAATGCATCTACAGTGTGCTAAAGGTTAAGATGCAGGGACAACCTTAAATCTGACTTAAGTAAAAGTTCAGAAATAATTGTAATCGGTAGAGCATCTTGGAGAAAAATATTCCTGAATGCATCCCTGTATTTTGTATGAAACACAAAATTTAAATGAGCCATAACTAAAGGAAATCCCCTAGATATCAATAATCTCTTCAAATATTCCTCTTGTAAGGATAAATAGTTGTAACTGTTCCTCTGGGTCTTTCCTTGTAAATTGAACATATATGTATATATATATGCATTGTGTATTTTTTTTGTTTAGGTATAATGTTACACAAGTGACTCAAGCTCTGAAAGTTTTGTGCTTTGCAGTTAAGAAGTTTGTTAAGTGTGAAGTACTAAACTCTTAGAGCTTGTGTCACTTATGTAGTTTACTGCTAAATAAAAAGATATATTTACTCATGATTACAGAGTTTCATTTTTTATTTTTCTGCCACTGAAGAGATGTATGTGTGTATTGTGTATATAAATGGTTGTATTTCTATGTCAAGTTATATATAAAACAAAACTTAACTTTAAACTGAAGGATTATTCAATACTTTGAGTACATGTTTTATTAAACTTTTATAGGGAAAAAGCTGACGGTGATTTCAAAGTTTCAGCTTGCTTGCCTCCACCACACTTGTTAAAGACAAGCAAGCTGAAATTATGAAGTCACTTTCTACATTTTCCTTGAACAAGTTTAATATTTATATGTGTGTGTGTGTGAGATACTACAGCAGGTCTGTGTTGTGTGAAAATGGTAACTTAAACAATCATCAAAATATAAAATGATAAACTAAGTAATTACACAGGAAGAAGTACTGGAGTCATTATGGTTGACCAAAATCCCTTGATACTCTCACATGGCCACAGCTGGATGACTGAAAACTTTAAAGAATAAAAAAAAAGCAAAAACATACACAAACAGAGTTTGTTTATAGCTTTAAGAAATAATTCATGCTGTTTTTTTACATCTTGTTTTGCTACTATTTTTCTTTATTTCCCTTGATCTTGCAGTATGCATCAAATGAACAACTCAGTTCATTTTGACTTCCCTGACAACTTTGGGGGGTACTGAATTCTACAGAGATCCTGCAGGTTTGACCTTCTGCATTTGTATGCTGTTTTGCTGTTGCTGTCGCTTCTACTGTTGTTGTTGTTGTTGTTGCTCTTATTTAGCATGTACAATTTATGGGTTGTCAGTCAGTGTTGGATGTGTGATATGAAGGTGGGGGGGGGCAAAAGAATGATGGTTTTTTTATTTTGTGTGTCCTTGCATGTATTTGTATATGTGTTTAAAAATACACGTGTGTATATTGTATTTAAAATGTGTATATGCATATATTGTATTTAAAAATATACAATATGTGCATATATTGTATTTAAAAATATGCAACATGTATAAGTGTTGTATGTAAAAATATACAGCATGTGTATATGCTCTATTTAAAAATATATATTTGTATATATTTTACCTAAACATATCAACATATTTGTATGTTTTACAAATACAATGTGTTTATATCAATTTAAACTTGCACAGATTTAATGACAAATTAACCATTAATTACTAAGAGTTAGGTGATAGTAATTAGTAATTTATAATATTCTTTCTGATAAACTACATTTATTTTTTTTCTCTCCTAATAAAAATAAAATTAAGAAAACAAATAGTTTAACAATTTAGCCTTTAAACCTACCATATCCGGCCCAAATATTCTGCCTGTTTTATATCGAAGCTAGCTAAATCCAGCCTCTCACTCCTACCCTACAATGTTAATCTAAAAATAAACAGTCACATCCTCAAAATTTCAAAGCTACAGGATTATTCATTATTAATTTTTTAAAAATGCAAATAAATAAACATCACTTTTGGCAAAGTAAACTAAATGTCAAATGTCAGTCATTTTAGAAAAAACTGTGAAAGTACACATTTGTCACAAATACTGTACACCCGTGTACTATTTTGTGATATTTTTATATACTTTAAAACAAATAAAGCAGTTGGTGGTGTAAAACTAAGTTTGTTGTACTTAGATGGTGTACAGGTTTTGTATGTTTGTTATATACTTACTTTGCTTCATTTTTGTTTGTTTTTCCATGCAAGCATTTGTTAGATCCATATATTATGGAGGCATTGTTTTACAGCTGGATGTTCTTCCTGTCATTAACCCTACTAGATTATGAAATGAAGAATCTTTTATTTCACATGCCTTTGAGGGAACAAAGTGAGTGGATTTTTTGAACAGAAGTGAAAGCAACAGCACTACTCATAGCAAGTGCCTTTAGTAGAATACAAACAAACACACATACACACATTTATATATAAAATGTTACCTTCTATGAAACTCACAAGACTTTGGTCTGTAGAAGACACTTGCCCAAAGTGGCATGCGATGGGATTGAACCTGAAGCCACATAGTTGAGAAGTGAACTTGATCACACTGCCATTTATGAGAATAATAGAGGTGGAGGTGTGAAGAGGTACAATGTTTGTAAAGTTAAGACACTAAGCTGTTGGTTTCAAGATCAAGTAATATGTCAGATATTGTGTTTTGACCGGAACAAGACAGTTTACTTCGCTCAGCTGGCTTCACCCCTTTCCCCATCTAAGGATATGTTCAGCATGAAAAAAAGACATTTCTGCTTGTGCTTCATGAATTAACACCTGGAAGGGTATATAGCTGTTAAAACAATTGTACTCATTCTCACAAAAACGTGAAAAATACACTCAAGAAAGCATGAATACATAAATTCAAAACAAACAATGTGTGTGTGTGTGTATACACACACACACACACACACACATACATGCACACACACACACACACACGCACACATATATATATGCACACACAAGCACTTATCTCTTTATTTTTAGCCTTGAATGTTTAATTTGTGTGTGTGTATAGTATATATATATATATATATATATATCTATATATATATATATATATAT
>NC_068991.1:25047543-25052329 GCF_001194135.2 Octopus bimaculoides
ACAAGTTCAAATGAAGCTGTTTCTGACCACTTAGAATAAAGAATTCAAAGATAATTCTGACAATGAATAATATATTTAATCCATAATGATTTGTCTGGCAAAATACATATTGTCAGACTAATGATCATGGATTATATGTGTGTGTGTGTGTATGTGTATATATATATATATATATATGTATGTACGTATATATTTGACATAAAGTGGAAACTGTGAATCACTTTGACTTTGAAGCTAAGGTTTTGATTTCAGCCCAAGAATTAGAGTACAATATAATAAAAGTATATAAAAATAAGGACAGAGGCATTGTCACAATAGGGAGGGTATGTTATGATGCTTCAGTTTGTGTAGCTGTAAAATGATGCATTATTGGATAACATTTAAGGAAGTATTCACCTCCAAATACGTTTATTATTTACCTATTTATTGATTAAAAAGTTTGATTCTCCCTCACAGTGTTCCAGGTTTGATCCCATTTGTATGTCAATTTGGGTAAGTGACATCTACTATAACCTTGGCTTGACCAAAGCTTCATTTAGTCAAATTCATTAAGATGGAGTTTGTGCAGAAGCCTTGTACTTCACTGGCATAGTTTTGTCATACACAGTTTCATGCTGGCTCTGCCTAAGAATTATCTTAATGGTACTATTAAGAAGTGTCTTTGCCAAGGTCTCAAAGTTGTATTGGTGATGGGATTCAAACAGACATTTGGCCCTTTTTGTCCTACATTTGTGCCCACTTGTTATTTTCAACAAACATAAAGCATAAGAAATAATAAAAGCATAACAAAAGATTGTAATACGTATATTTAAAAATAAAGTATAAAAAAAAACAATATGTTGCATAATAAAAATAAATAGTGAAAAACAAAGCATAAAAAGGAAACAGCTCAAATAAATATTTTCATGTTTTGACTAAAATGTAGAAGTTAATATCATTTTCATGCTGGATCAATTAAAGCTAAGTAATCAATTCTGGTCTGATATTTTCTCAAAATTAAACTTATTGAGTGTTCAGTTAAACAGCATACATTGTTTGGCTTCAGTTTGTTTATTTTTATTTGTTTTGATATTTTCTGCTCCATTTAATTTTAAAATAAATTTTATTGTAAATTTCTCTAATTTGCTAAGCTTTTATGATTGTTTTAATAATTCTAGAAATAAATCTAGTTTGACATTATATATGTGTGTGTATATGCGTGTGAGTTTAATGCTTATAACTTCAGACTGGAGTGAAATGTAATGAAGTGAAAATGTATTCTGTAGAGTTAAATAATGTTGCATTATAAAGTTAAGTCTGAGAATCAGAAAAGAAAAACAAGCAAATATTAATTCAAACAAACTCAGGTGTTTTAGTTAATTGTTATAAAAAAACAAGAAAATTCCAGCAAAGCTGCATGATAGTGGTGTCAGATGTGGCATGCAAACCGTCATGTAACTTGTTTGACATTCTTCTCTTCCGTTATATTTTGACATGCACATTGCATTTTTATACTTTTCTTCCATTTTACGAATTCAGTGTGCACATGCGCATTGCATGTTCATTCTTCTTTTTCCAGTTCCTACTCAAAACTGTTTACAGATCACAACCATTGCTTCACTTTCCAATGGTTGTGAAACAAAAAAAATCTTCACACACATGCATATATGTATATAATATGATTCCAAGCTAGTATCCAGAAATTCGGACACAGTAGCCTTCAGCTCACTTTTGCCATAGTTGAAGTGAAAGAAAGTACAGAACTAATTAGAAACACTAACCATATATATATCTATATATATATATATATATATATATATATATATATACTTACACACAGGCATGCATGTATGTGCACGTGCACACACACACACACACACACACACACACACACACACACACATACACACTAAAAAAAAAGTAAATATTGATCGTGACTTTGGAGTTTCTGTTCAGCAGCCGCAATGAATGGTATATAGTTTGGCTCATTCTGGTTTTATATAGTATTTGATAGAGTGATCCTTTGGTAGGTGTAGAAATGTGAATGAGAATTAGCAGTGATGTGGGTAGACAAGGAAAGTGGTTGTAAAAAAGTAAGAATGAGGAATGGAGAAGGATAGGCAGGGAGAACAGATGGGAAAGTGGCTGATGATTTTAGTTGGAGGGATGAGGTATGGTAGACAGAAGAGGATTGGGTAGTATGGCAGCGGGAAGAGATTAATGACAAGGTTGGGAAAAAGAGAGGAATAGAGTTGAAAAAGTGATAGGATAGGTTGTGTAAGGGGTATCTAGGGCTAACTAACATCATGAGAGGTGAATATGGACTGAAGGTATGAGGGAATGGGGACAGGAGGGAGCTACAGATTGAGGTAGTGAGTAATACTCAGTGAGTCTTTGAAGGAAAGAGAGATGTTAGGGGCAGGAGGTGGGGAAGAGTTTGAGTCTGAAAAATACTATTAGTTGTAGGATGAAGAAAAGCATCAGTGCGTGATGAAAGCATCAAAGATGGTGTGCAGGGGAACAGTGAGTGCAGCAATTAAATGGAAGGTTTGAAGGCAGAGATGTAAGGACAGGTAACTTTGGATAGTGTGTGCTGAAAATGATGAGGAGTTAGGAGTCCTGGAAGGCACATGTAAGGTGATAGGCAGTAAGTTAGGCTTGGTGGAGAGTAGTATACACACATATCTACACAAATATACATGCATTGACATATATACACACGTTTCAACTCCTTACTCACTGCCAATTATGTTAGGGTGCATTTTTCTATAGCTGGATGGGTCTTCTGTAGCACAGCATATCACCAGTCTGTGCAGCCTTTTATCATCACCTCTAGAGATGCAGCATCTTCAGGTCAGCCTGTTATCCCATGGCCCCTTGGTCTTCCTCCTCTACTAGTTCTACTGACTTGCAGTGCTTGGCTCTTTTGTATGCATCATTCATCTCCCTTATTCATCAAACAGAAATGTATATAAACACTCATCAGTGTATGCAACTGAAACCGTATTCAATTGATGTAGCCATCTATGTATCATACATACACAGTTGAAAGGCATATATACTTAACGTATATACAGTTCATTTAAACCTGTCGGTGACACAGTCCCATGTCACTGATACATTTAAATGAATGCTTTTTCTCTTCTACTCCTTCACCTTTTCTTAATTCCTAAACTCTTTCTTATTCTTCAACTTGTCTTTCTCTCCTCATCTTTTCCCTTCATCTCACTCTTGACTTTGCCTGCTTCTTGTCATCTCATTACATTTTTTCCCCTTCCTCCTCACACTTTCTGTTACCACTTCTTGTTCACATATGAAGCTCATGTGGTCCTGAATTTCTGATCAGATGTAGCCATTTTTCTTTTAAGATGTAAAATTCTGCTGTCAGCCTTTAATTTCTCTCCTTTCAACTTTGTCCCCGAGGAAGGACTGTATCCAAGACATTCGATTTTTCACACCTTGCAACAAGTTCACCGTACCCTTTTTATCAATTTTATTACATAATATAGGTCTTGCTGACACAGAACAACACCATCCTCATTGGAGTCTGAATATATATATTTTTTTCATTGTGTGTGTGAGTGTATGCCTATATATATTTTTAAATGTGTGTATATGTCTATATATATAAACATGTATCTGTCTATATGTATGTATATTTATGTCTATGTCTTTATATATATATAGTAGCTGTGTGTTTCTATACACTTGTACACACTTTTTTGTTTTGTTTTGTTTTGTTTTGTTTACTTTTGTAAAATATAAAAGCAACTTAATAATCATAAATTAAATGAAAATAAAAATAAAATTACTTAAAACAAAATCAGATTAAAAACTATAACAAAGAATCTACATAGATGTATTTATTGCCATGATACTATATATGTAATGGCTATAAGCATCATTCAAGTTAAATTCTTAATGTTTTTCTTCTTTCCAAATATTAACATTTTTTTTTATTTCTTTTCTAAAGATTATCAAAAAATATGTTCTTTTAAATCATATTTTATATTCATATTTGAAAAATAAAATAGACCTTTAAACTTGATGAAATATTATTGTTAACACTTTTTGAAAAAAATAAAACAATGTATATATGAATATTTAATGTAGTTATGTCCCTTTATATTTTGGGTTTAAAAGAAATCCTACTGGGGTTGGTTTTGTCTTATACTCTGGTTGCAGTGGAAGGTGATTTTAAAACAAGGACCTGTCAAGAGCAGGATGGTTTGATTTTGTAAAGCAGACCTGTCCCCGACAGCAGAAGTGTTAAGGTTGCATTCCTTGATGAAGAGGACTGGCCTGCAAAGTCCTGTGCCAGGGTCACATGAAAAGCACTTGTGCTGGTGCCATGTAAAAGTGCTTGTGCTATGTCAAAAGTGCTTGTGTTGGTACTGCATTAAAAGCACTGAGCACACACTGTAAAGTGTTTGGCATTAGAAAGGGTATCCAGCTATACAAACGAAGCCCAATTAGACTGGAACCTGGTGCAGCTCTCCAGCTTGCCAACTCTGGTCAAACAATCCAAACCATGCCAGCATGGAAAATAGATGTTAAAGGATGATGACGATGCCCTTTTTAGACACTAAATGATCAGACTTCATTCCAGTGTGAAGTTTAATGGTGCCACCTAATTGTAAACATTTCAGTCAAATTAATCAAAGTCAATGGTTAACATCAACATTAAACTTGCTAATACAGATATTTCCATAACATTTTATGTTAAACAATAATCAGAAGCCAAAAAAAAGAAAAAAACCCATAAAAAGCAATGTTCAATTGAATTGTATAGATGGTATTTTTAGTT
>NC_068991.1:25052429-25066114 GCF_001194135.2 Octopus bimaculoides
TATATATCTTTTACCCATTAGCATTTAAACTGGCCATATCTGGCCCAAATATTCTACCTGTTATATGTTTAAACTGGCCAGATTTAGCCTATAAACACACACATCCTTGAAATTTCAAAGCTACAGGATTAATTTTTTAAAATGTGAATAAATAAGCAATACATTTAACAAAGAAATCTGAATGCTAAAGGATTACGGCCACATTATTTAGTATATCCTTTCTTTGTGAGAGTTCATTTTAAAATTTCATTTATGAATGAGTCTGCAACAACAACCACAATAATGATAATCCTTTCTACTGGCAGGCTGAAGGCCTGGGGAAGGAGTAAATTGATTACATCAACCTCAGTGCTCAACTGGTTCTTATTTTACTGACACTAAAAGAATGAAAGGTAAAGTTAACCTTGGCAGAATTTAAAATGATAATTTAAAGCTGGAAGAAATGCTGTGAAGCATTCTGTCCAGTGTGTTAACTATTCCTTGCCAACATACTGCCTTAATAATAATAAATCCTTTCTACTCTTGGCACAAAGCCTGGGGAAGGAGTAAATTAATTACATCAAAACCCTAGTGCTCAACTGGTAGTCATTTTATTGACACCAAACAGATGAAAGGCAAAATTTACCTTGGCAAAATTTACCTTGGCAAAATTTGAACTTAGAATGTAATGAACTGAAAGAAATGCCTCTAAACATTTTGTCCATGGTGCTAATGATTCTGCCTGCTCATCACCTTGTTGGTGATGATAATAGTAATATTTTTTCTACTATAAACACAAGGCCTGAAATTTTGGGTGGGAGGAGGGGAGCTAGTTGGTTATATTGTCCCCAGTGCTTGAGTGGTACCCATGTTATTGACCCCGAAAAGATGAAAGGCGAAGTTGACTTTGGCAGAATTCAAAATCAAAATGTAAAACTGGAAGAAATGTTGTGAAGCATCTTGTCCAGTGTGCTAACAATTCTGCCATCACACAGTCTTAATAATAATAATAATAATAATAAATTCTTTCTACTGTGGGAACCAGGCCTCAAATTGTGCTTAACTGTTATTTTATTGACCCAAAAGGAGTGAAAGTCCAAATCAACCTTGACAGAATTTGAACTCAAAATGCTAAGCATTTTGTTTGAGGTGCTGATGATTCTGTCAGAACCCTGTAAATCATGAATTATTTTGACTATAAAATAAGCAAGTGCCTTCACTCTTTATGATATCATTTGGCATATTATTACTATTATTATTGTTATCATCATCCTCATCATTATTATTATTAAAATGGCGTATTGGCAATATCATTATCATGCTGAACAAAATTCTTAGTGGCATTTCTTCCACCTCTTTATGCTCTGAGTTCAAATGTTGCTGAAGTTAACTTTGCCTTTCATTCTTCTGGGGTCAATAAAACAAGTATTAGTTGAGCCCTGGGGTTTATGTAAGCGACTAGTCCTTTTCTCCAAAATTTCAGGTGTTGTGCCTATAGTAGGCATATATATATAAATAAATGTGTGTGTGTTCTTGTATCATGCAATGTCAAGACAAGGAGACAAAAACACATTACATATTAATGAATATTATCACTGCCATACAAGTGGTAAGCTTTGTTTGGAATCTTCTTTAAGACCATGGGGAAATATTATCTTGCTTGGAAACAGGTGAGGGCCGTTGGCAGAAAGGACATCTGGCTTTAGAAAATATGCCTCAGTCAATTTTGATTGACCCATGCAAGCATGGAAAAGTGAACATTAAAACAATGATGATGATGGTGATGCTAATTTATTATGAAAATGACATTTTTTTAATAAAATAAAATTTTATTAAAACTTATTAATAATCACCTCATCTTTCAGAACCCAGAATATTTTCATGGAACCCAGGAGTTTCATGGGATCCAGACCTTACATAAACAGTGGTATTAGTGATCAGTGATATCATTTAGGTGACCTTTTCATGATTAGAGTTATTGATCAGTGATGCCAATTAGATGGCTTTTCATAATTAGAGGTATCAATCAATTAGTGACTATTGATATTTTTAACATTATACTTAATCGATAGCCATCAGACCCCTTGCCTGTCTCTTTTACAAGGATTCTGACCTGATCTGGGGTTAATCTAATATATATATGTTTGACTTTCTATTATAGTAATCCATGAATCATAAATTCTTCCTCCCTTACTTGCCCCTCAGTTTTAGAGGCTCTGAAAATGGTCACGGGTGGTGCACTTATTCTTCTGCCTGACAGCTAGAATGCAAATTTGGATTGCAGAATCTATACACTGCAAAAGAATAACACAGCCATATTTGCAGTTTGTCTTACCATCTAGACCCTGTGGCACATGCTACTAGAATAATGCAGAACCAACCAAAGGGATAAGTCTTCTTGTTAGAAATGGCACCCAAATTTCCCTCAGATAATATAATAATAATAAAAAAGAAAAAGGACACATTAGATACAGTAATTCAAGGTGCACTATGTCTAAACAATAAGACAGAATGGTTGACCCTGGATCAGGGTTAACATGAGCTTAAACAACAACAATAACCATAGAGATAGCAGTTATGGTTTGAGAATCAACATATTGCAGCTTTGGGATTGCTGTTAGCAGTTCTAGACCTTAATTAAACCCAAAATGGCAGCAACAGCTGTTGATAAGTAAGTGATCAGTTTAACTAAATGTCTTAGTAGCAATTTGAAATAATGTTGGTGTGTGTGTATTTGAAAAGGTTAGAGAATGTGTTTAATTTATAAATTTGTATAAAAATTATCATAAATAAATGTGAAATTGTTCTGAGTTGATATTTTTGTTTTATTTACAATAAATGAGCTGTGCTTGAGAAACCCTTCTACTAGCCATCGCTCCTTCTCCCCCAGGTTACATATGACAGACAAGTATCAGTCTTCTGTAACCGTCACTATCTCTCTTCCATTACTCCATCAAGTATTGTTTCTTCTGTTACTCCTTTTTCAACCACCTTCTTACACCATTAACTCTGTTCCCCCTGTCATTCTTCTCTCAGCATCTCAGTTTAGCTCAGTTGCTGTCATCACTCTCTTGTCTATTCTTCTTCTTAGTGCAGTTTTGCAAGGTACAAGGCAACTTAATTAGTGCTGGTGCCATGATAAAATTCACCCACAACACTCTGTAAAGTGGTTGGTATTAGAAAAACCATCTAGCTCTAGAAGCCTAGCCAAAAATGAAGTGAATTAGAGGTGGTCTTGTGGATCATCTAGGAGAGCAGTAACATTGAGTAAAGGCTGATGATGATGTTTGTGATGATGAGGAGCCTGGAGAAGCAGTTTGGCTGTGCCCATAGTGTTATCATGTCCTTTTGGTGGAGGGATAAGAATAACAAGATAAGACCAACATAATTATTATTTAGTTTGAGCTGCACATGTCTATATCTACTTTATATAATTGTAAAGTAATAAATTAGTAACCAGTGTGTGTGTTTATGTATATATGTATATAATTATATATATATATATACATGTTTGACTTTTTATCTAATGTAGTCCTCTTATACAGAGTACAGAGCTCCTCCCATTTTTTCCCATTATGCTACCTAGTTTAGCACTACCTCCTGGCCCATACCTTGAGCAGAATTCACTGTTTCAAACATTTAGACTAGATTCTTGACGAAGTTTCTGTGATCTCTTGATGTCCCTTCACATTTTACAGTTCCATAACATGCTAAGGCCTAAAATTAAACATTCTGATCAATCCTCCCTACTCTAATATCCAGGGACTTGGAGTCTAGGTCCCATACATCACCTCTTAATAATATGTAAATCCCACAAATCTCTGAACTTCAAAAAGAAAGGTGGTGTCTGTATTCCCACATGCTACATGCACACATGCCTCATCACTTCTCATTTGGATATTAGCATCAAAACCTCCTTTCTCTACTCCAAATATTTCCGCTTCATGTTCCACACTCCAAACACCCCCAGCCACAAACAACTCTTGACCGACAACTCTAAGGACAGCTACCTTACTTCATCCTGCTGAAGTCATTGTCCTTTGTGATATCAATGTTCACATGTCCTCTCTGACATGTATCTCATACTGAAACCACTGATAGAGAGACCAAACCTTTTGCAATTCTGATTTCTCTACATCAACTAGATTAACCCCCAGTATACATTCTTTGACCAACATACAGATATTCCAGTCATTCTTTGATTTATTTCTTACCTCCACATCCAACCTTTACCAGACTATAACTGTCACTGTTCCTACTGAGTCATCTGACCACTGTCTTATTGTGACTTCCCAGTACATGTCCATGTACCATGCAGTGCCTCTACTCTTGGATCTTATGGCATTTCAAGATAGCTCCGGCTGGAACTCCACCAATTCTATATTACCTATCCCTGGCACCATGTATGCCTCACTCTTATATTGGAAACAGCTAGATGGGTGTCAGAATCCATTCTCTTTAGCATTTCCTTCTACAAAACCACTCACCACAAAAGCTTCACAACTCCAAGTAACTCAAGTAATACATTCATATTTGTGTTGCAGCAATTCTGACCCCCTCCCGACCAAAAGAAATCTTACTTTATGTAGTGAAATACACCCAACTCTACAAACTGGTTGGCTCTTACCCTACACTGCAACTCTTGCAGGACCATCACCTTGACAATGAAGACTTCTTTCATGAATCACACTGCCCTCAATTTCTCCTTCCTCCCAAACTGTAGCTCCACCAACATAGTGGAATCTGCTTTTCCTTCATTTCTCAGATTTGCCTGTTCTGTGACTAGTACTCCTACAACGTAAGCTCCTTTCACTGCTTTGTAGTCAGTTCCAAACAGCATTATGTTGATAAATCTTCTTCCACTCTCTATTGAGATATATCTCTCCATTTTTGGAAATATGTCTCAGTGTGTGCTCTTCCTAAAAGGTACATCCTTCTGACTTGAGCAATTAATGCCCTACTGCACTCACTTTCAATATCCCAAAAGTAATGGAGATAGTCATTTTGAACCTTTCTCTTTCCTTAATGACCACCAGTACGGGTTATGTAAAACTAGATCTTCTGGAAACCTGCTGTCCTCTATGAATCACCAATGGGTCCTCACTCTAGTGAAATTTGGTGAAAGTAGAGTTGTTACCCTTTGCATCAGAAAGCATTTCACTGTTTGGCATGCAAATCTTTCAAACCTGCCCCACTATGTGTTCCATCCATCTCACATCTCTTAGATCAATAGTTTCCTGTTAAATCACACTATTGTAGCTTGTGCTGATGGAGCACTCTGTGATCCACACTGTATCATCTATGGCATACAAAGTTTAGTTCTGTCCCCAATTCTCTTCTTCTTCAAACACACCAGTGAAAGAAATCTACTTGCCATCACTTTTATCAATATCCACCTTTATATACATGATACCATCCTTCATTTCTTTCTATCCTTTCACACCCAACATTCATCTTTATGCAACTTTGACATCTCATGCCAAATCTGCACTAGCTCCATGAACGGAGACCTTAGAAACAGCCTCCTGTTGGATCATGTTAATCTTGTCAACATCAACATTAAAGAACCACTCAAGCACTGCATACATCATGAAAGCATCCTCACAACTCACTCATACAACTCCTTTAAACACAAATAGCATACAACTAGGGTTCTTACACTCATTCAAAATACTTGGTTCCAATATCCCTTTGGATCACCTCTTGGTGAATGCACCTCCTTAACACATTGCCTGTCTTTTGTATCACATGTGATACACAAGATATATTTCTATAGTATCCATTGCCATTCCCAATTTTTTTTCAGCTCAAGATTATGGAAAGAAAGCTTTATATTACTCAGAAAGATTAAAGCTAAGGTTAACTAAAAGTTTGAAAACAAGCATGGTCATTTAGGACTGACTAATGAAAATGCTTGGGACAGGCAAAGGATTAATGTAGCAAAAAGTGCATCTCAAAGACTGGCCTTTCTCTTCAAGGCTAGAAAATACATTGGCCCTTGTTAACTAGTAACCCTCTATAAAGTTCATTGTGTAACCCATAATGGATTACTGCTATCATATCTAGGCTGGTGCTGCTACTACACATAGAGAAATCTCAAACTATATCTAGAGAAAAGGCACTTGACTGATTGATGTGATGTCAGTTACAGACACATTTCACCCTTTGGTTCAAAGATGTGCTCTGTCCTCTCTTTGCCTCTTCTATGACACTACAACAGTTTCTGCTTCTTGGAACTTGTTGCTTCCATGCCACTTCCACTCTCACATCCCTCTTCTTCTCTTAGATCCAACTTCTTAGGCTCTGCTGTAACTACTATGCTCAGGCTTTCCTTCTCAGAAAATCAGCCCTCAAGAATTGCTTCATGTCTTTACTGCTGATATTAATTTGCAACATTTTAATTGGAATGTTAATGATGGCATCAGCTTCACTGGTTGTGGAGGGCCTGTGATGACCATGGATACAACCTTTTCTTCCAGGCCTTCTTAATAATAATGAAGGCTTATGGTTGAGAAAGAAAAGCACTGCTGCACTCTTGTTACACTGGAAATTCCAAGGAGATAATGTTATAAAAAGAAGGGATGGATACAGTGTTTTGTATGACATCTGGTGGGGTCATTTATAAAGAGTGGAGGTTTAAAATCCACTTTCTAGCCTTTGGTGTCATTTAGCAAAGTCTATTCTGTTGCAAGTATTGGACCCTGTTTTATATATATATTTATATATATACATTTGATGATGATAGTCTAGAAGGAGGGGGCTGTGCTATTTACAGGTCTTCTGAAGCCAGTAAGGTTAACATGGTTAAAGCTGATGAATTGTTTCAGTAAAGTTGATGAGTGCAGGGAAAACGTGGACTGGGAGAAAATTCCAGGGGAGGAGGAAGGACTGGGTTTATTGGATTTTTTTAGTGGTTGGAGTGGGAGTTAATGTGAATGTTGAGAGAAGATGTATATAAGTAGGGAGAGCTGGAGTGGTGATGGCCTAAGGCTAGCTAGCATTTAGGAGCAGCTGCCATTATAGTAGTGGCAGAGAAGGAAAAGAGTGGAGACAACATGTCTGTCGGTTAGAAGTATTTGTGAGCAGTGCCATGACACCCAGTCAGATGATTTTTTGTCTGGTTACAGTCTAGAATAGCTTCCCTATAGGCAGCAGCAGCAACATCTCAGATGTGGAACCAGTATTCTATAGTGGGCCACACCTAAGCTTTGTAAAAGGAAGCCCAAGTGTAATTTGAGGGAGATTTCACTGCTATTACTAGCAGATTGAAAAACCATGTAGAGGATGTTGTATTGGTTCTTCTAAAGACATAGAGCACTTCATAAATTTGTGTGCCACCCTTACAGAAGTAAAAAGAAAAAATATAAAATGAGTAATTAAATTAAAAAGGGACATAGGACATAGGAGGTGATGTAGTCCAGGGTATGTTTTGTCTAAACAAAAAGATGAAACTGTCATGGCTGGAATGTCTTTGGTCAATTGACTACTCAGTCACTGCCAACCAAATTTAATTTAACAAGACATTGATCAACCCATAACTGTAGTAGAAAATGTTTACCTAAGGAACTTGAAACAGTGTGGTTGCAGATGAAGTTCTTAAACACATTAACTTAGTAGATAAGCAACTAGACTGCCACATCATGCTTTTTGAATTTAAATTCCCCACTGGCAAGTTTTGACAACCATCTTTGATATTCCATACTCTGCATACCTTGGATCATTTAGCTAGCAGGATTAGGTACCAGACCTAGGAGGAAAGTAATGTGATATCCCAAAATCTAACTAGATGGATAATTTTCTCTTGTATATACACACTAGATTGTGATTGTTAATAGAACACATGAAACAGTAGTCATGTGTCTGTACAATGTATGGGAAGATCTATCTCTTCTCCTGTCAATTATAGTCCTTCTTGTACCAACAAGAGAATCACTATATAGTTATTTGGTCTGTCAAAGAAAATAGCAGCCAAATCCCTTTCAAGCAACATCTCAGAAAAAGCAGTCAGATCTCCCTTATATCCTACATAATCAGAAATAGTAACCAAATCTTCCACAAATTTTACTCTATACAATCAGAAATAGTTAAATATGTGTCAATATGTGACCGTATCCTATTAGAAATAATCAAATCTCATTCCTTCTCAGCCCTAGTAGAAGTCACAACCAAATTTCCTTCAGAAAAGATTTAACTGCTATCAGAAATTGCAGCTAGATCTTCCTCAGCCCTACTCTTAAACCTCCTCATTTAAAAAATAAGGGCTCATTGGAGGATGTTGACCTAGATACATAGTATCTGGATGATTAACATCATGGTCACGGTTGGAATGGTTTTCATTGTGGGTCTGTTGGACCAGGATTGATCTAGGTAAATTTCCCTGAATTCATACTCTATCTTAAAAAGAAAAAATGTAAGCTGTCATGGATAATGTTGTCTTGATATACTATGTCTAAAATAGTGACAGGATGGTCATGATTTGAATGCCTTTGATCTGGGTTGATCTGGGACTAAGCACCAGCAGAAACAATCATTACATTGGTTGTGCTCTGCCATGTTCACAAGGTTCATCTTCAACCAGTTCTTCTCATTTCTTCATATTCACTTATACTCATTATTTGCTGTGCATTTATGCCCATTCTACACTGACCAGTGCCTACCTGGGCTACTCTTCAGCTACTTTTCATATCTGTTGTGGTTTTTGCTCCAGACCAGTTCCTGAATCAGCAGATTTAAGACCCAAGAAAACTATATTATATTATCCAATGTCCTCTTTTCTTACTCAGTCACTAGCCCTGCTAGAAATAGCCCAAACTCTCAAATCAAACCTTACTGTCAAAAACAGGAAGGACTCTCTAGATAACATAGTCCTACACATCTCTTAAAAGATGGCATGGTCACATCTGGAATGTCTGGTTGTACTATCTGGAGTGTCTGGTTATACTTATGCCTAATCAGGATTAATATGAGACTAAACAACAGTGAGATGAGTCACACTGTTGCTTCACAGTTGAGCAGTTAGTGTTAAGAAGTGCATTTAAGTGTAAAACCTGTTGCACCACCAAAAATTAATCATCCATGCCAGTTTTAATAAGCTTGAGAGAAAAATGAATGAAAGAATGACTTATGAAAAAACTAACAAAACAAATAAAACAAAATACATTTCCTAGACGTCACAGTCTATCTACTTCCTTGTTAAAACAAATTTCCCATTAACTCTTTTATGCATTCAACTTTGGACAAGTTTTTACAATCATGTCTCTTTTTCTCACAATACTCTTTTCATCTCTTATATTGCCTGAGCAATGCATTTAATTCCCACAGCCCTCGTTCAATGCTTTCATTATCAGCCTTGTTGTGATTTTTTATGTATTTTCACTATTTCTCACCATGCTTCTAAATTGCTTTATATTCAGAATTGAAATTCATAGTTGCTTCTCATAGCAATTTCCAACTCTTTTATTACAGTTACAGAACTATGCAAATTTGTTTTCCCACAATCCACTTTTACATACACTTTAGTCATAAATATACAAATTGTTTCACACAATCCTCTTCATTTTATTTTATTGGAGTAGAACAATACAAATGATAATACAGTTCTAGATTTAAGAGATGAGGAATTATGTACATTATTCACATTATTTACATTTGACAGATATTTGTCCTCATCTTGTTTATTGTTAACACAACGTTTCAGCTGATTTACCCTCCAGCCTTCATCAGGTGTCTTGGGGAAATTTCGAACCTGAATTCTCATTCCTAAGGTATTTTTCGATGTTATTATTATTATTATTCAGGTCACTGCCTGGAATTGAACTCAGAGTCTTGGGGTTAGTAGCCCGTGCTCATAACCACTACGCCTCCCCAAGACACCTGTTGAAGGCTGGAGGGTATTTATCAGGTGAAATGTGTTAACAACAAACAAGATGAGGACAAATATCCGTCAAATGTAAATAATGTAAATAAATACAAATGATTTCCCACAGTCTGCTTGGTTTTATTGTTCCAAAGCTAGAATTATACAAATAGTTCTCACAATTCTTTTAGTATTTGAATATTAAAGTAGAACTGTACAAATGTTTCCCAGAATCCTCTTTTTTATTGCACTGATGCAGAACTATATACAAATATTTCCCACAATCCTCTGCTTTGTAGCACTGAAGCAGAATTGTATAAATGCTTCCAGTAATCCTCTGTTTTGTTGAAGGAGAGCTATATAAATATTTTCCCAACCCCACCTCTGTTTTATGTACTAGGAACCAGACTAAAAGCAACAACAAACATTAAACTTTGAGAATTTTTATGTTCAGTGTTTTTCTGCTTTTTTCATATCTGATTCATGGCTTACCACAATAGTTCTTATTTAATATCTGTTTGTCTATGTACACTACTTTGGGTGCAATACTGTGTAATGTTAAATTTGATTAAAACTTATCAAAAGACCAAAATAATGCAAAATGATGGAAATACGAAAGTGAAAACAAAACAACAGTTAATGTGTTACCTTGTATTTGTTCAATATTTCAGGCAGAGAACCACTACATCAAGACACATCGAAAAATGGCGGATGGTACAGAACTGTTATCTTTGCTAAGACGTGTGTGAGAGGGTTGTGACAAGTGCAAACTTGTGTTGTTATAGTAATATGTCTGTCTTAAGTAATTCATATCTGTTGTTTAATGAAAGTTTAAACTTATTAAGATATCCTCCTTGATTTTAAGATTGCCAATGTTACATTACTATAACAACACCAGTTTGTGCATGCCACTACCTTCTCCCACATATCTGAGCAGAGATAACAAACTCTATAACATTTCCCATTTTTCTATGGGTCATGATGGAAGTGTGGAGGCGCAATGGCCCAGTGGTTAGGGCAGCAGACTCTCGGTCATAGGATCGCGGTTTCGATTCCCAGACCGGGCGTTGTGAGTGTTTATTGAGCGAAAATGCCTAAAGCTCCCCGAGGCTCCGGCAGGGGATGGTGGCGAACCCTGCTGTACTCTTCCACCACAACTTTCTCTCACTCTTACTTCCTGTTTCTGTTGTGCCTGTAATTCAAAGGGTCAGCCTTGTCACACTGTGTCACGCTGAATATTCCCGAGAACTACGTTAAGGGTACACATGTCTTTGGAGTGCTCAGCCACTTGCACGTTAATTTCATGAGCAGGCTGTTCCGTTGATCGGATCAACTGGAACCCTCGACGTCGTAAGTGATGGAGTGCCAACAACAACAACAACATGATGGAAGTTCTAACACCAAAATTCTTGTTGTTTAGACTTCTGCATTTCATTCATTTTGCATTGTTTCAGCCTTATAATGAGTTTTAATCTACTTTAATACTTTATACTTATTCGTGTATACATATCTGTGTTCGAACTTGTGCTGCTTTAACCTTGCTTCTGTACCAGCTTACTGCTCATGAATTTAAACAATACTTTGTCTTCAATGCACTTTTCTTAAGTTTTTATAAAACTGAAACAATTGTATCATAGTAGAGTCCTAATAACCATGTAAAACACACACACACAGATACCACAAGGGTGAATGAGAATCTGTCTATAGTTACTTGACTTGGTAAGAAATAGCAACCAGCTCTCTCTTATATCTCACCCTTTCTTCTTATATTAAGAAAGGGCTTTCTGAGTAAATGACATTGTGTAGATACTGTTGGAAAACAAGGTTAAATGGTCATAGAGTGCATTTGATCATAAGTTAGCGTTTACCTGAGGCTAAATGACAATCACATTGTGAATAAGTTAATAAATATAGAAAGCCTCTACCTGATTGCTCTACTTGTTAGAAATAACAGCCAAATTTTTCTCAACTTACATCCAGCTATCTTCAGATATACTGGATAATGTCAACTTATGTTAGAAAAGACAGGATGGTCATGGCTAGAATATCTTTGATAGTATGTTTGTTAAATAACATCAACATACACACACACATACGCACACACACACACACACACACACACACACACACACGCGCATACCTTTGTTTTGTCTTATGTGTCATTATGTATCTAAGTCTTTCATTGACAGTCAGTTGGTGGTCAGTTCTTATAGATTACAGCAGTAGAGTACATTAATGGCCTAGTCACTGATCCTCTATTTGACTGGATCTATTGAAGGTTAGTTTTTGGTCAGCTCCTATAATCTGTGACAATATACCATTCACTTGATTATTAGTACTCTACTTCTTTGTATCTACTAAAAGTCAGTTGTTGCTCTGTTCTTATTGACCAGAATTTCTTTTGACATGCTTAATAAGCTTTGCATGTCATTTTGATACATATGGCTCAATGGTTAGTGTGTTGAGCTCACAGTCATAAAGTAGTGAGTTCAATTCTTGGACCAGGCTGTGTGTTGTGTTCTTGAGCAAGACACTTTATTTCATGTTGCTCCTGTTCACTCAGCTGTAGAGATGAGTTGTGATGTAACTGGTGCCAAGCTGTATCAGCCTTTGCCTTTTCCTTGCATAACATCGATGGTGTGGAGAATGGAGGTTGGTGTGCATGGGTGACTGCTGGTCGTCCATAAAAACTTTGCCTTGACTTGTGCCTTAGAGAGGAACTATCTAGGTGCAATCCCATGGTCATTCATGACCAAAGGGTGTCCTTACCCTTTTTTTTTAGTAATGTCCAATGCCATCAGCTATGTCCTGTGGTCCTGCATAGGAACCTTTGAGATTGGGGTCGATGGTATGTGCAGTGTCCAATGCCACCAGCTATGTCATGTAGTCTTTTATAGAACTTGTGGAACTTGCTGATGGTTGCTGGATGTTGGTCAAAAACTGACTGCCAGCAATTGCAGTTTAACAGTATCAGTGACTGGGCCACAAATGTATTATAAAGATTTCAATATTTACACGCCAAAACATTCAACATTTTATTTATATGACATTATTATCATTATTTATTTTGTTCATCATATACAAGTACATGTATTTTTAACTTTATTTTACTCATTTTATTTAATTTTAGAAAAACTGAAGCATGTCTTTGATAATTTCAGACTGTATTGAACTTATTTTGTGCATGACTTTTGGCCCACCCTGTATATACAATTCTATTACAAAATAGAATCAAAACAGTGAATATAACAATATATGTGCTCAAATGGATTTGGGGGCTCTTTATTTTGATATAATTGTTTCAGTTTGCGATCTTGGATAAAATAATTTGCAAACAAGTATGACTTGAAAAAAAAGCAATAGGGGGGGGGGGTGTTGTGGCAGATATCCCCAAGTGAGAAGTGGGCTGTTCCACTACTGGTAAATAGTGGACAGACACAGCCAGCAGGGTCAGTTGGTGAGGGATGCCATACGGGCATCATGCAGATGAAGCTACGTTGTCATGATGTGGGATATATCATTTATGTAATATCAAAGTCATTCATTATACATTTAAGGCCTAATCACTGATACTCTATTCTGTTGTATTTGTCAGAGTATGTCATTAGTTTATTGGTCAATTCTTATACGTTGTAGTGGTATATCAAAGATCATTGCCAACATGGAAGAGGGGTTGATAAAGTAATGATAATGATGAAAATGGTGTGTGTATATGTAATATATATATATATAATCTCACCTTACTTCAAGCTGTGCGGATAATACTGGACTGACTTGGTACTTCAACTTAAGTACCTAATTCAACTGAATCTTAATTGTTTCTTTATACACACACACACACACACACATG
>NC_068991.1:25066124-25067592 GCF_001194135.2 Octopus bimaculoides
TTAATTGTTTCTTTATACACACACACACACACACACATGTATGTATGTATGTATGTATGTATGCATGTATGCATGTATGTATCAAATGGTGTGTATATTATATATAAATGCATGTGTCTATTTTAAATGAATATTCTGACTCAATTGTTATTATTGTTTCCATTTTAACATGTCATCTCACTCAGAATTAAAGTGACTTTTCTAAACTACTACAATTCTGAAGTAGAGAAGTTACAAAAATTATAAGAGAAACACGTTAGTTTACACAAAGAAATATACAAAGTCTGATCAAGAAGTATCAAGACTGGTGCTATAAAAAGAAAACTATAACAGATATCAATTCAGCAGTATTTAATCTCCTTTGAAGTAGTCCCCCTCTGAAGCTGCACACTTTACCAAGTATCATTTCCATTGATGGAAGCTTTTCTGGAAATCCGTTTTTGGGGATAGTGAGCAGCTGCCTCGTTGCATTCTCTTGGATTTCTTCAGTGTCTTAAAATCTTGTTGGGGATCTTCCACTGCAAAGACTGAGCCTTGGTTTTGGAGTCATAGCCATAAACCCATGATTTATTACCTGTTATGACTGTTTTCAGAAAGTTTTTGTCTTCCTCTGCATAATCAAGGAGATCTTGCACAGCTGAAACCCAATCTTCTTTTTGAGCTGACCACACTCTATACACTTTGTTTTGAAACACTGCTACAGCAAAGGAAGTAACTGAAAATGTTTTATAGCTTAATGTACATGCGCAAGAGAGTTTAAGGTCAGTCTGTGCCAAGCAGTTTCTTTCTGCATTCCTTAGCTCTGTTTCCATAGAAGTAAACCCAATACTTTTTGATCAGACCTTGTATAAACAATAGCATCTCATCTATTATCTTTTCTGTTATCTCATTGCAGGGAAATCGGAATATCTTACAGAACTCAGCAGCAGGGTCTTCGATGAAAGGTGACTTGCGATATTTCTAAAACAAAAAAAAAAAAAAGACCAACTCCCTGCCATAAAAACCTGTTTTAATCTACCATTTCTCAAGGCTTTTGAGCTATCCAGGTTTTTCTTCTTCCCTGCACTTTCCTGTATCTTATTTTCCTTGTATTCTATTTCTTGTATTTTATTTTATTTTATTTCTCCTAAATCTTATTCTTTTCTTCTTCCAAATTCTTTCCTATCCTTTTTCTTTTTACTTTTCTTTTTCTAAATTCTTCCACATTCCCCTTCCTCTTCTTTCCTTCCTTCAAATCACATCAGCTGCAGAAACATTCATTATGGAATTAAAAAAACCCCAAAAAACCCAGAAACCTTTGTACATTACAAATGCCAACATCCCAACCCTTGGTCCCTTAATTGACCATAAAACAGAAGACAATAATCATTTTAGTAAAACCTTCACAATTAAAACAAAGTTACACATTTCTTGTTCTAACAGAGCCCCATCTCTAACTCACCACTCAAAAAAAAAAAAAAAAAAAAAA
>NC_068991.1:25067616-25067862 GCF_001194135.2 Octopus bimaculoides
TATGTTGTTTTATAGTGCCTTCTACAATGATATACCTTCTCTTTCTTAGTTTGATGTATATCATTATGGCTATCTATAAATACATACATACATACATACATACATACATACATACAAACATACATACACTTACATGCATATACACACATCTGTATACCCATGTGTATGTGTGTGTAATATATATGTAATGTTTGTATGTATATATATTTATTTATATATATATATATATATATATATATATATATA
>NC_068991.1:25068145-25068950 GCF_001194135.2 Octopus bimaculoides
TATATATATATATATATATATATATATATATATATATATATATAGGTGTGTGTGTATGTAAATAATTTAATTGAATTCAATGTTTTTTTTCAAAATTGGAAGAAAAGATAAAAATAAACACCAAAATTATGCATATATACAATATAAATATATCATACTATAAGCTAAATTAAAAATTTAATTTTATAATATAATACATAAGATTTATCATAATATGAGGTTATGGTTTATCAGACTTTAAGATATAATATACAATAAGAAACATTATGTGATGCACATAAGGTATTTGATAATATGTATTATACTATAAGGAATATCATAATATAGATAAATGAAACTTTAGGCATATCAAACTATAAGATATATCATATTACAACATAAATCATAATACAATATATATTCTCTTATAAGAAATATGTATTTGCTATTTGTATGATTCTGTTAGGATTAAATATACAAACAAAAATAATATAATTAAATTACAAGATATAATAAATATATAAAACAATAAAACACTTGAAATAAATATATAAAACAATAAAACACTTGAAATAAAGTATTTTATAAATAATAACAAGCATTTCAATTGATATAATTACTAAATGATAACTTATCACAAGAGTATAACAGTCTGGGTGACTATTAATATCAACCTGACCAGTCTGCTAAGATTAACAAAGGTCATAAAGCTGTCAAAACAAAGCTGTTCTCATCACTAAAACACAAATTTCTGTGTGCTACTACTTATCTTGTTGCTTGCTCCCATCTTATGAACACCTTATCAACAACATGCAGTGCATTGGGT
>NC_068991.1:25068960-25071630 GCF_001194135.2 Octopus bimaculoides
ATCATAATATACCAACCTGCACCGGGTAAAGCCTTTTCTGAGCCACATATACAAGGTCTGATCAATAAGTATCCGGACTGTTGCCATAATAATGAAGCTAAAGCATGCAGAGTAAAGCCACTTGACACAAGGTTGCAGAAAGTGTATGGAGAAGAGTGTGTAAGCTAAAAACAAGTGTACGAGTGGTTCAGATATTTCCAAGATGGTGAAAAAATGTCGATAGTGGCAAACACTCTGGGAGACCCACAACCAGCCGAACTGAAAAAGCATTGCAGATGTGCATGCAGCTGTGAGGGTAAATTGTTGAATCACCATCTGTGAGTAATCAGATTTATCAGAGGATGTATAGATGAGTTACAGTTCAGTTCTATCCCTTATCACTGAAGATTTGGATATGAGATGCATGTCTACCAAGTTTGTACCAAAACTGTTTCCAGCTGACAAAAAGACACTCAAGTTTCAGTTGCAAAATTCTCCTTGATTGTGTTGAGAATGATGAAAACTTTTTAAAAGCTTTGTGTAGGCCTCTGAGCAAGTATCGCCAAGGTTTTGTTAAAATTTGATGCAGATTCTCTGCTCAACTTTCTCTTTCATGGTCAATGTGATGATCACACACTACACACATTCCTTGCTTTAGCTTCGTTACTATGGCAACAGACTGGATACTTATTGACCAGACCATGTATGTGTGTATGGTGAGAAATTGCAGGTTGTGGATACATTTGTGTATTTAGGTGGTACTGTTGCCATAAATATTCCTGATGATGAAATCTCCCACCAAATCAAGAAAGCCAGTGATGCATTTGGAAAATTAGCCAAACATCTATAGTCTCAGTATGGAATTTCACTTGAAACAACGTTGAAGTTTACAGTACTTGTTTTGTCTTTGTTGCTATATGCATATAAGACCTTAATTACTTACCAGAGACATATGGAAAGGCTGGAGCAATTTCACCAACAGTGTCTCTGTCATATACTGGATATTTGATGGCAGATGTATGTATGTGATTCTGAAGTTTCCAAATGCAGTTAGTCTACCAGTATATAGTCTCTATACTTCAACACTGATTATGATGGAGTGGTCATGTGGTCAAGATGGAAAATGATTGGATCCCTAAGCTATTTCTGTATGGTGAGTTAGCTCAGACTAAAAAAACCAATGCACAAACTGAAATTATAATATAAGGAATGCATGAAGAATACACTGGAGAATGTTAAAAAATCTTGGAAAATGAATGAAAAAATCTTGCTCTAGATCATTCATTGTAGAGAAAAGCAGTGTGTGATGAGAGGAGGAAATTCAAATAAAATTGTGTTGAATATGAACAGATCAAGGGAGATGTTCATAGGCATCTTGATGGGAATTTGCCCAAGTATGTTGGTGCACAGTCCAGTGTAGCATGTAACAAGTGTGGGCATATCTGTTTAAGTAAAGCAGGCCTTAGAAGTCCTCAGTGAACCTACACAGGAAGGTTGTTAACTATGCATTATACATCTCTACCTGTAAATATTATGGAAAAGAATGTACATCAAGAGGCAGACTTAAACATTATATGAAGTTCCACCCCAAAAGTATTGTAACACCTACTGCAGGAGGTGTCCATCATGCCATGTCTGTGCAAAGTAGTGTAAGTCCCTAGCAGGACTGAAGACCCACATCTGTGTAGATTACGCTTGAGAGAACAATTGAACAATGGCATTGCTTGAAATTGAGTTGCAGCTGTCATGTATGTAAAAGTGTGCTATTCCAGAAGTATAATAGTTAGTGAGGATATGAGGTGGTGGTATATGTGTACCTTGTTAAATATGCATTAAGAAAGCATGGTGCAGGCGTGGCTGTATGGTAAGAAGCTTGCTTCCCAACCACATGGTTCTGGGTTCAGTCTCACTTACGTGGCATCTTGGCAAGTGTCTTCTACTATAGCCTCAGGCTGACCGAAGTCTTGTGAGTGGAAACTGAAAGAAGCCCATCATATATATATGTGTGTGTGTGTCTTTGTGTCTATGTTTCTACCCCCATCACCACTTGACAACTGGTGTTCATGTATTTACGTCCTCATAACTTAGCAGTTCACCAAAAAGAAGGCTGATAGGTTGAGTACCAGGCTTAAGAATTAAGTCCTCAGACTGATTTGTTTGACTAAAATCCTTCAAGATGGTGGTCCAGCATGGCCTCAGTCAAATGACTGAAACAAGTAAAAAGGAAAAGAGAATAAAGCATGAATATGAGAAGGTCGCAGTGGGTATGAGTGTCAGGCAGACATATTTGTTTTATGAGAAACCTGATAAAGTTGATACTTGTTTTTTTTGAAATTGTTCTAATGGTGTTGTCTTGTATCAAAGAGCAAGAAACGGAGAGACATTGAGTGCTTTTTGAAGTTGCTAGACAAATGCTAATGAAGTTGTAAGTTGACAAACAACGTGTAGCTCAAGCTCTCATCTTGTTTCAAGATACCTAGTTAATACTTATACACATTCATGTATATACACATGTATGTATATACACATGTATGTATATACACATACATGTGTGTTTGTATGTATATGCTCTCAAATGCACATATACTCCCATATATATATTCATTTTCTATATACATATAAATTTGTAAATATGTGTTTGTGTATGTGTCTGTGCATGTATGTATATATATATATATATATATATATATA
>NC_068991.1:25071739-25072507 GCF_001194135.2 Octopus bimaculoides
TGTGTGTGTGTGTGTGTGTGTGTGTGTGGAGGCGCAATGGCCCAGTAGTTAGGGCAGCGGACTCACGGTCATAGGATTGCGGTTTCGATTCCCAGACCGCGCGTTGTGAGTGTTTATTGAGCGAAAACACCTAAAAGCTCCACAAGGCTCCGGCAGGGGATGGTAGCGAACCCTGCTGTACTCTTCCATCACAACTTTCACTCTTACTTCCTGTTTCTGTTGTGCCTGTAATTCAAAGGGTCAGTCTTGTCACACTGTGTCATGCTGAATATCCCTGAGAACTACGTTAAGGGTACACGTGTGTGTGGAGTGCTCAGCTACTTGCACGTTAATTTCACGAGATATATATATATCTTGTGGCTTAGTAGTGCATGGCTTAGTGGTTAGGGTGTTGCACTCACAATTGCTAGATCATGATTTCAATTCTTAGACTGGTTGTTGTGTTGTGTTGTGTTCTTGAGCAAAACACTTCATCTACATTGCTCTGCAATCACTCTGACACCTGATGCATGGTACACTGTGCACTTGTTCAGACCATATTGATTTGATGGACAGAGTGAGCTAATGTCCAGCATGAACATTTGATCATTATAAACAGATCAATTGTGCAGGTTGTTTGGCAAAAAGCTGAACGCTCATTCGTCATCTTCAATGGGGGAGTCCATCATATTGTATTGTAAGAAATATCTTTCTTTATTCAACCTTTAGGTTAAATAACTAATTCCTCACATCAAACTTTAAGGAAAAATTTAAGAACGGATAACGCAA
>NC_068991.1:25075210-25078391 GCF_001194135.2 Octopus bimaculoides
GTATTGTAAGAAATATCTTTCTTTATTCAACCTTTAGGTTAAATAACTAATTCCTCACATCAAACTTTAAGGAAAAATTTAAGAACGGATAACGCAATCTCTAAACCAGAAACATAACAATATTTATTCATGGAGGAAATAGGCAGCAGTTATTTGTGAAGCTCTGGTGCTGACATGTTAGAGAGCTCCGCTGTTGGACGTCTGTCCTCTTCGCCAGCCGGCGAGAAAAGAGAATGAAAAGAGCGGGAACGTTTAGATGTTGAATTCCACGCATGCGCATGAGACTCTTCCCGTGTTCCTTCCGGAACTATTCCCTGCGCATGCGTGGATGAAAACGCAGTAATGGCGACTGTATATTTGGCGCCAAATGACGTCACTACAGTATCATCATTTATCATCTCTTCCATGCTGGTGCTAGAGTTGGATGATTTGACTGGATCCACTGAGCTAGAGGACTGCATAAACCTTTTGTGCCGACATTGATATATTATCTATAACTGGATGCCCTTCCTAATGTTACCTTTTCTGATGGAGGGTACTGGTACTTTTTTTCATGGTTTCAACATTGGCAAAGTTACTGAGTAACTTGCAAAACAAAGAAACTCTCTCAACTGAGTAGGGGTCTCGTAGAGAAAGAGGTGGCTTATGCCACATATTGAGGGGCTAAAGTATAATTGAGGGTCAGGAACAGATGTCTTGCTATAGAGGATTGACATAGCTACCTACATTAAATAGGGGTAAATGGGTAGAAAAATAAAGATGCTGGTGATAAAGTGTCAGGGTACAAGAAAGTGAGTAGAATATGGGCAGAGGATCAGGAAGGGTAAGAGGGTAGGTTTGTATGGATTTGAGAGGAGAGTGATAGATAATTAGAGAAGGGGATAGAGGTGAATGTAATGAATGGTGAACAAAGGTGGAAGCATATGTTTGGCTCAGGAAGAAGAGGTGGTAAGAAGCAGTACAGAAAGTGTGGAAAGTAGTAATATAATAAAACTGTAGAAAGATGAGAAATAAGGAGATGATGTGTGGGATGGGAGAGTGGAGGAGAGAGAGAGAGATGTACAGTGACAGAAATGGAAGTTAGAGGTATGTTTGGATGAATATATTGAGTAGTAGACAAAGGTTGGGGAACATCAGTGGCACATATGAGAAGGTATTAAGAATGACAGCAGATATGAGAGGGTGTTAAGGATGAGGTTATGACAGTCATAGGATGCAGCTCAAGGGAAAGAGAGAAACAATTGGCAGCACAGAAAGGGGTGCTTAGTGAAAAATAATGTGAGAAGGGATGAAGTTGAAAATGAGGGATTTGTTGTTAAAAAGGAAGTGGTTCCAGGAAGAGGGGCAATTTGTAGTGCAAAAGGGGATGAAATATATACTGTTCTGTTCTTATACGAGCTGTTGTGTAGTAGCATTGTTAAATGAGTGGAGCATTGGATGTTTAGAAGAAGAGTCATTGGGAAGACTTAACAGAAACAGATTGGGTGTAGGGATAGGGTTTAGACATGCCTTTAGGACCTCTCTTTTTGTTTGTCATCTCCTCCATGAGGCTCAACATCCTGATGTCAGTCTTCACCACTTTGTCCCAAGTGTTCCTGGGTTCTCTCCTTTTCCACAAATTCCATCTACATTTAGCAATCCATATTGGCAGTTCTTTTTGCCACTGTCCTCATCCATACCCATCACTTGACCATACCTGTTCAATCTCCTCTCTTGCATGCTACATCTAATTCTTTTTATGCTGAATTTTTCTCTCAAAGCACACACAAATTTACAGACAAATATATACTTTTGTAAATAAGCATAAAAAAAAATTTGTAAGTATATCTGACATGCTATGTTTTTAATTTTCACATTTTTTAAAAGAATATTGTTTACATTTGTCAGCCAAAACAAATATACTTTTGACTGAATGTTACAAAATAACTTTCCCACTCTATAAAAAACACATGTAAAACAAGAACTCAAAATTTTGTTCTTGACACAAGGGAAAGGTATAATGTTATATAGTAAACTCTAGACTGAATATGTTAACAGGTTTTGAATTCAAGATGGCTACCATTTCACTTGGTTTATGCTTATTGTTGTCACATAAAATGCATATGTGTGGTATAATCTCTATTTCCCTCTTTTGTTGATTCTGAAATTTAGTTGAAGATTATTGATTTTTCTGACTGAAAATTAGTGTATATAAAGAAAAGCTGAAGATGACTTCTTTTTTTTAATAAATCTATTGTATGTGTATAGATAGATAGACAGACAGATAGATAGATAGATAGATAGATAGGTATATATATATATATATATATATATATATATATATATATATATATATATATATATATATATATATATATATATATAGAGAGAGAGAGAGAGAGAGGGGGGAGTAGGAATGATCATCATCATCATTAATGGCATTGTTATTATTCATTCACCAAACAATAGGAGGCTCACCTTTGGCCTGACCTTTTTTGTGTATCATCGCTTTTTGCAGCACCTGTGCATGTGTATGTGTGTGTGTGCGTGTGTGTGCGCGTTTATTTTGTGTGGGTGATAGGTCATTAACCCATGGCATGATGGCTTTGTATTCCTTCTTCTGAAGAAAGGCATAATATAGATATAAGGAAAGCACGTGAACACTGTTAAGCAAGGAAAATCTGTCTTTAGTTTCTTACGGTGCTTATACTGTTGCTTACAGCTGTGAACTATAAAGCTTTGCAATATTAAATTCCATTTAGAAGGATTCCAAAGAGTTTGTTATTTTGACTATGGAAATATTGCAACACCATGGACAAAGTATAAACTGTCGATTGTTCAGCTGAATGCTCATAACCTGTTGACCAAATCACCTGTGGTTTTCATATATAATGATATGCAAAGAGAAGAAAACAAAACCAATAGGAGAGAAAAAAATAAGGAACAAAATTACATATTCAGGGCTTAAGATTACAATTTTCTTATTTATTGGGCATAGTTAGGAGGTGATGAATTTCACTCCATAAACACATGGTTTTGGCTTCTAACCCACTGTGTGGCACCATAGGCAAGTGTTATTTAATATAGATTCATGCTGATTAATGCCTTGTGAATGAAACAGGAAAGAAATTGTGTATGTGTATACATAGACATATGCATATGCATATATATATATATATATATATATATATATATATATATA
>NC_068991.1:25078829-25087558 GCF_001194135.2 Octopus bimaculoides
CCTGCTCGTGAAATTAACGTGCAAGTGGCTGAGCACTCCACAGACACGTGTGCCCTTAACGTAGTTCTCGGGGATATTCAGCGTGACACAGTGTGACAAGGCTGACCCTTTGAATTACAGGCACAGCAGAAACAGGAAGGAAGAGTGAGAGAAAGTTGTGGTGAAAGAGTACAGCAGGGTTCACCACCATCCCCTGCTGGAGCCTCGTGGAGCTTTAGGTGTTTTTGCTCAATAAACACTCACAACGCCCGGTCTGGGAATCGAAACCGCGAGTCTGCTGCCCTAACCACTGGGCCATTGCGCCTTCACTACATACTTTACTGTGGATTATACTCAAAAGTTTTAGCTGATATTGCATTTGTGCATAAAATATGTTTACTAGATAAATAAGACTGACATAAATGTTTGTCATTAAGGTTAAATTAGGGACCAATTGGATAATACCATTTCAAGTATTCCTGTACTTTCATCAGAAATATACTACCCTACAGTTTGTTGTTACACTGTCAGTCAAATGGGAGTATGCAAAGCTTAATAAGTTCGAAAGCTTATAGCTTAGATGTCAGTGGTTAGTGTACTAATCTCATGACTATTCTGTTTCAGATGAAGTTAACTGGTTAATCAGTCTTTAGTACTATATTTGGTCAAGATAGTTTGTACCTCTTACACACAACATCTCACTGTTATGATGGAGGGAAAAAATCTATTCTTTTTTCATTCTGAAACAATAAGTACAGTTTGCACTTTTCACAAGGTCTTTATATTTTGATAGAAACAAAAGTACGAGGTGATATCAAAAAGTTCCCAGACTAGTTCCGTAGCACACCAACAGATGACAGCACATGGTTGTGTGTGCAGTGAGAGCTAGAAGTAACCTTCATGAAGCAGTGTGCCAAATGATATTGATGTGTTTACTTCACAAATTGTGAAATTTGTGTTTTTGTGATCATGTTTATGCTGTAGTCTGCAATTTTGTCATGGAGAGGAACAAAAAACCAACATGAAATTTTGTGTTAAACTTGGGAAGTCTGCTACGGAGACATTGAGCATACTTTGGCAAGCTTACGGCAATGCGGCAATGGGGTTGTATGCAATGTTTTGTGTGGTACAGGTGCTTCAAAAGATGAAGAATGTTCCTGGAAGATGATGAGTGATCTGGTAGACCTGTCATGAGTGTCAACCCTGAAAATGTGGTATTGTGCATCAAGAATTCGTCCCCCAGGGCCAGATCATCAATTGAGGGCAAAAGTGACCGGATCTGTGGAGCACAAAGAATTGGATTCTTCACAACAACAAGGCACCTATCATCAAGTTCTCCCCACTCATGAGTTTGTCACCAAAAACAACATGGTATTGCCTCCACACCTGCTCTATATACCAGATTTAGCACCTGTAGACTTTCATCTCTTCCCCAAGATGAAAATGCAGCTCAAAGGTTGCCATTTTAACACTGTTGAGATCCAGACTGAGTCATAGAAGGTCCTTGACTCGCTTACAGAAAACAACTTTCAGGCTGGATTCCAAAAGTGGCAGGAACATTGTGACTGGTGTATTGTTGCACAAGGTGACTATTTCAAAGGAGATGATGTTAAAACTCAAGTAAATAAGTTATTTCTTATTAAACATAACTAATCTGGGAACCTTTTGATACCACCTTGTACAATATTCTTGGTTTTCATATCAATCATAAATACACTTTGCACTTCTCACTTTCAATATTTTCATTTTGTTGTCCAAATCTCCACTCTATATGGATTTGATAGATACTTGTTATATCATTGAAACATGTTGGGTCTGCACCTCGGTGACTCCTGTGATGGAATTGAATAAGCACTAGGAAAGAAGAAGAATATGTAGTATCAAATACTATTATCAAATTTGAGAGTTTATATCACTTGGGACCATTGGAATACTTGAGGGTCACCTATAGAATTGAGTGTTGCCAATTTTGTCTGTTTGAAACCTAAACATTAGCAGGAAAGAAAAGGACTAAAACAAAAGAACTGATCTACTAAGGCCACATGATCTGCTAGAAATAGCAGCCAAATCTTGCTCAAATCACAAGCTAATACCTTTAATGATGGAAATATGCAGGGTCTCCAAGTTTTTAGGTAGAATAGGGATACTTTTGGACGCCACCTGAGGATGAAAGGAACTTCCTCTTTCCATCAGAGGTTCACAGGGTGCCTTCTTGTATATTTCAAACTCTTCTTTAGCTGTCTGGGTTCTGGATTCTGAGTTCCAGGTCAGTATACTGGTTGAATCCCTTTTTCATAGACCCTTGAAGGATATATTGGATAATGTAGTCCCAGATACACTGCAACCTGAAATTAATATATAGGAGGATGAAGCAGTGATGTAGCAAAGTGTGGTATAGAGGTGGGGGTGAGGGCGGCTGTCATCGTCATCATTGTCATCTATGTCTATGACATTGTCATCAATGTCATAATCAGCATCATCATCATCATTACTATCATCACTGTAGCCATCAGAGCCAACAGCATTATCAACAATAAATTGATTTTTAAAAAATTACATTTCAGTTACTTTTCATTATTAAAATTGTTTTTTTTTAAAAAACTTTTATCAGTCTTTCATTGGCAGATCTGGTAGAGCATCTGGTTCCCATTATGTTCAAGAGTTCAAATCACTCAGGATTTGACATAGCTTTTCATCCTCCTGGAGTCTATAAAACAAAGTGCCACCTTCCTTCCTTCCTTCCTTCCTTTTACTTCCAGACTTTGGCATTTTGTTTCCTTTCTTTCTTTCTTTCTTCCTTCCTTCATCACCTTACATCACATTCTTTTGCTCCCCACCCCCACCACTCTGCTTATTTCTTCTTTCATGTAAGAGTTAAAGTAAGATTAGTCAACTAGAAGAAAGTGGTGATTTAGAGTTGTCACATTTATGTGTGTATGTTTGTGTGTGTGTGTGTGTGTGGGGTAATAGAGCAGGAGGGAGCTTGTAAAGAGGAGTGTCCTTCTGGGTCTAAATATGATGTAGCTCAATAAAGAATCTAAAACACAACTTGAATATGTTCTTGTTGTTCGTATACTACTACTACTACTACTACTACTACTACTACTACTACTACTACTACTACTACTACTACTACTATGCCACTAGTGCTACTGCTACTACTGTTGTTACTGTTACTACTAACCACAAGTCTATTTTTTATAATTTGCTTTCACTGCAATGCCAAATGAGTCTGTATGGTTTTTAATCATTCCCAAGGCAGGGTTAAAATAGAAGACACTTTTCCAACCATGTGGTTGCATAGTGGGCTTCTTAACCACACACTCATGCCTATTTTTTCTACATTTCTTCTAACCAACTGTCTTAAAACTGGCTGAAAAATGCAGTCAAAAAAATTATAATTTCTCAACAGTAGGTGTAGGTGTGGCTTTGTGGTAAGAAGCTTGCTTACCAACCACATGGTTCTGGGTTGAGTCCCACTGTGTGGCACCTTGTGCAAGTGTCATTTGCTATAGCCTCAGGTCAACCAAAAGCCTTGTGAGTGGAGTTGGTTGGTGGAAACTAAAAAAAGCTTGTTGTGTGTGTGTGTGTGCATGTCTTTGTTTCTGTGTTTGTTCCCCACTACTGTTTGACAACTGGTGTTGGTGTGTTTATGTCTTTATAACTTAGCAGTTCAGGAAAAGAGACTTATAGAATAAGTACTAGGCTAAAAAAAAAAAAAATAAGTACTGGGATTGATTCATTTAACAAAAAATTCTTCCAGGCAGTGCCCCAGCATGGCTGCAGTCTAATGACTGAAAACAAGTAAAAGAAAATAAAAGATAAAAGATAAAAAGAAATTCTCAGTTTTATGATTAGACATAAACCAAGTAAATCTGTTACCTGGCAAATTGCGAGACGTTTCACATTAAACAATGTGACAGTTAATAACATCACATAACACTATCATCACTTCAAACCACCGACTCAACCTTATCATCTATCCTTCTCTCTTCTGAGAATAACATCAATTGCTCTCTGTACTTTGAGTGTTCATCTTTGTAATGTATTCTGACATTTTGTGTCACTTGTTAAAAAATTTGTGGTTCCCCTAAAATTTTAGCACTCTAGGTGATTACTTATTTTACCTAGTATATAGCTCTGACAATAATTTCGTGTAATACATTTTATTTGGTTAGGATAATATGTATGTGTGCATGTTTATATATGTGTATGTATATCATAATAGATCGCTAACCACTACACACATTTTTTTTCTCTGCTTGTTTCTTTCCGTGTTTCTTTCTGTAGAAGAGCGTAGGCTCGAAACGTTAAAGGCTTTTTCAATTCCTGAGTGTTATACTAATATATCTGTTTGTTTTCTACACCACCTGTCTTCGTCTTTTGTTTTTTTTTGTGAATTCTCCCTATATATATATATATATATATATATATATATAATGGAGAAATTATACAAAATGTATAAGTGGATGATGAGTAATGCACCAGCACAGTTTCGATTACCTGTTATTATCTGTAGATTGCAGGAACTTCATAGTGGTGGTTGAGGTAACAGTATTAATAAAATAGATGGGAAAAAAGATTTTATCTAATACAACACATGTTTCGACCTGTTCTGGGTCTCTTCGGGTACATAAATAAATGAAAAATAAAAAGTCTCACTTGAGATTCGGTTTTACGTATAACTAAATGTCCATCATATATATATATATATATATATATATAGGTATGGGTTAGATGATTTGACTGAAACTGGTAAGCCAGAGAGCTGCATCAAGTTCCAATCTGATTCAGATCCAATGCCAAATCAGATTGGAATCTGGTGCAGCTTCATGGCTTAACAGTTTTAGTCAAACTGTCTAACCTATGCCAGCATGGAAAGCAGACATTAAATGATGGTGATGATGATGTTGTGATGATATATATATATATATATATATATATATATATATATATATACATACATCATGACTCTCCTGTCTTTCAACAACCTATGGTGGTTCTGTACTTTCTTGCTGAATAATGACACGGATGGTTTGTTTATAGTGAGCAAAATGTTTGTGTTCACATAAGCTCTCTCCCTCCATCAAATCGACATTCCCCATACTGGTGCCTGATGTGCCACATGTCAGATGATGAAGTAATTGCAGTGCAATGTGAAATGTGTTTTGCTCAAGAACACAATGCAATGTCCAGTCTGGGAACCGAAACCAAGACATCGCAATTGTGCAACACCCTAACCACTATATTTGCAAACACACATACATGCACATGCATGCATGCACACACACACGCATGCACGCATGCACACACACACAATTATGTGATTTGACTGCAACATCAGAGTGTTTAGCTCTTATTGCTAGCGATGCAGGTGTTTCTAACAACCTTAGTCATATTTAATGAGATTTATAGTTTTCTTTTTTGGTAAAGCATTGCCCACTGCTGCTTATATTATATATCATCATCATCATCATCATCATCTTTTAATGTCTGCTTTCCATGCTGTCATGGGTTGGATGGTTTGACTGAGGACTGGGAAGCGAGGAGGCTGCACTAATCTGTTCTGGCAAGGTTTCTGTAGGTGGATGCCCTTCCTAACACCAGCTGGCATTGGCCACGCTTGAATGGTGCTTTTTATGTGCCCCTGGCATGGGTGCCAGTCAGGTGGCACTGGCATCAACCATGACAATGATTTCACTTGACTCAGTAGGTCTTCTCAAGCACAGCATATTGCCTGATGATTGCAGGGTACTTATAAATGGGCCAGTTATGCAACACTGGCACCGGCCACAGATACATTCTCATTTGGCTAGCTGGGTTTTCTCAAGCACAGCATGTCTCCAAAGGTCTCACTCACTTGTCATTGCCTCTCTGAGGCCCAACGTTTGGAAGTCGTGCTTCATCACCTCATCCCAGGTCTTCCTGGGTCCACCTCTTCCACAGGTTCCCTCCACCGTTAGGGTGTGACATTTCTTCACACAGCTGTCCTCATCCATACACAACACATGATCATACCAGTGCAGTTGTCTGTCTTGCACACCACATCTGATGCTTCTTATATCCAACTTTTCTCTCAGGGCGCTTACACTCTGTTGTGTATGCACACTGACATTACAGATCCAGTGGAACACACTAGCTTCATTTCTTTCAAGCCTATGCATTTCCTTAGCAGTCACAGCCCATGTTTCACTGCTGGGTAATATGGCTATTTGCATGCATGCATCATACAGTCTACGTTTCATTCTGAGTGAGAGGCCCTTTGTTACTAGCAAAGGTTGGAACTCTCTGAACTTTGCCCAGGCTAACATTATTCTAGCAGCTACACTCTCAGAGCATCCACCCTCGCTACTGACTTGGTCACCTAGGTAACAGAAGCTATCAACTACTTCTAGTTTTTCCCCTGAGCATGTGATGGAATCTGTTTTTTGTACATTTTTGGTGTTTATTGCTCCTGTGCATCTGCCACACACAAAATCTACCTTTCCAGTTAACCTTCCTTTGATATTGCTGCAACTCTTATGTGTCCATAGCTTACACCGGGTACATCTTACGGAGTATCTACCTATGCCTTTTCTGCAGGTTGAGTAGGGCTATCTACTTGAAGGGATTTGTGATTTGTCTGCCTTCCTACTTACTAAGACTTTGGTTATTGCTAGATTGACTCTAAGGTCCTTTGATTCTAGACCTTGCTTACACACCTGGAACTTCTCCTCTAGTTCTGGTAGTGACTCAGCTATTAGAGCAAGGTCATCAGCATAGAGGAACTCCCTGGGGCAGCCTGTCTTAAATTTCTCTGTTATTGCCTGGAGGACTATGATGAGCAAGAGGAGGCTGAAGACTGATCCTTGGTGAACCCCTACTTCTACCCCAAACTCTTCACTATACTTGTTGCCAACCCTCACCTTACTGACGACATCCCTGTACATGGGTTGTACAGCTCTCACCAACCATTCTTCTATCCCTAGTTTCTGCATTGACCACCAGCTAAGGGGTTGGGGGACCCTGTCAAAGGCGTTCTCCATGTCAATGAAAGCAAAGTACAGAGGTTTATCTTTGGCTAGGAATTTCTCCTGCAGCTGTCTTACCAGAGATATAGCATCAGTGGTGCTTTTCCCTGGCACAAACCCAAACTACATCTTGTCTAAACTAACTCTCTCCCTAATTAGTTGGACTATGACCCTCTCCATGACTTTCATCACCTGGTCCAACAATTTGACACCTCTGTAATTATTCCTATCTAATGTGTCACCTTTACCTTTGTAACAGTTGACTATGGTGCTGCTACACCAGCCATTGGGTATGACTCCGTCATGTATCACCTGATTGACTATACGGGTGACTAGACTATAGCTGACACCACCAGATATTTTAAGCATCTCTGTGGTGATTCCTGATGGGCTGGGGGCTTACCTTGTCTTCATATCCTTAATTGCTTTATCTACCAAGGTACTGTCAATTTGGATAGCTGGTTACTCTGTTGGGTCGACATTTGACAGACTCTCTATCTCCCATTCATTCTCTTCATTTAGCAAGATGTACACTATAAAAGATGTACCTTCATAGTGGCATCTCCAAGTCTCTCTTTGCAGCATCATTGAACACAAATGAGCCATCATCCATGCGGACACATCTAGAGGGAGAAGGGATGGGGAAGCATTCCATACAGTAAGCCGTAATAGGTGCTCAGGAGAAAGACATCTGGTAGAGGTCAGAGGATAAAGACTTCTGGTATAGGTAGTGGTGGTGGTGGGATGAGGGTGCATCACAAATGGCAAAGCACTATATATATATTTATCAAAATTACATAAAAATATCCTGAAATATCAAAGAGTAAATTTGTTCAATAAATTCACCATTGGCTTTAACCCTGGCCTCCAGATGACTTATTTTGTTGACCCTGAAAGGATGAAAGGTAAAGTTGACCTTAGTGGAATTTGAACTCAGAATGAAAAGACATATGAAATGCTGCTAAGCATCTTGCTTGGTTGCTAATGATCCTGCTACCTTGCCACCTTCAAGGGTTCCTTCATATTGATTGATCTACAAATGTATTGCATGTAAGAGGGAGGACATATAAACAAGAAGAGGTAGGGTGAAGGGAGAACAATGAAACGTTGGATCACATGACTTCTCACTATAATCACCTCCACCACCATCAACACTACCATTATTTTTCTGTTGCTACTAATATCAATCATGATGATCATCGTCATTATTAGCACTATCATTACTCATCATCATCATCATCACCACTACCACCATTACCACTGCTATTGCCATCATTGTTGCTGTTGTAGCCATCACCACCACCACCACTTTCATCATCATCACCACCATTTGCATTTGTCTTCCCTATCACAAAGCTAAAGAATGCTTATATTGCAAATTGAGAATTATTGTAGCAGCAGCTTATACTTTCCAATAGAATTCACTCTCCTTTGATAAATATTGTTTAACTTTTAAACTTATTTTCTGCCTATTAATGTTTTTCTCTTTTGCATTCTTAGCAATACAGCTTACTATTAATATAGATAAAAAATACTCTCATGCTCTCTCTCTCGCTCTCTCTCTCTCTCTCTCAAACATGCACATGGATTAATAAACTGCATACATACATTCATATATGTATGCATGCTTTGTTATCATTCTACAGCTGCTTTCCATGGTCACATATGCATGCTATACATATATGTGTGTGTGTGTGTGTGTGTGTGTGTGTATGTGTGTGTGTGTGTGTGTGTGTGTGT
>NC_068991.1:25088853-25090752 GCF_001194135.2 Octopus bimaculoides
GGGCATCCAGCTGTAGAAACTCTGCCAAATTTAGATTGGAGCCTGGTGTTGCCATCCGGTTTCACCAGTCCTCAGTCAAATCGTCCAACCCATGCTAGCATGGAAAGTGGACGTTAAACGATGATGATGATGATGATGAAACTGAAGAAAAGAAATCCTTCAAAGGGGTGTGTTAAACATCTAATTCACTGGTACTTCAGTTGGATACTATGTAAATATTGGTATAATTCAATTATAAAGATAAATTGAATATAGAGATATACTATTGACAATCCAATAATTTATTTATATTACAATATTACATTAAATACTATGAATATAATATATAACATAACAATATTATATTAATAATTATAAAAATTCACATGCAATTTCGTCTTTTTCTAAACTATGACCCTGAAGTGACTTTATATATAGCGGAACTGTAGTTATGTATATCAGAAAAAATATATATATAAGCCAAAACAATTTGTTGGCCTTGTATGTTTTTTGTAATTATTTATGTTATATAATATTATGTTATATTATATTATATTCATAGTATTTAATGTAATATTGTAATATAAATAAATTATTGGATTGTCAATAGTATATCTCTATATTTAATTTATCTATGGATATATTTGTATATCTATCTATCTATCTATCTCTCTCTCTCTCTCTCTCTCTATCTATCTATCTATCTATATATATATATATATATATATATATATATATATATATATATATATATATATATATGTATGATGACTGTGTGCCTAATTTCACTTAGGATCAGCTCTGCACAAGTGTCTCCGTTCAGATATAAATATACAAATTTCTTTAACATAAGCAGAGACAATCTGACAGTGAAGCCATATGCAAACAGGCACAAATTCACAGCGAAACGAAAATCATCGATATACCAACAAAAAGACAATCACACAATGCCTTGCCCTGCATTCCTTTCAAAAACATTGATACCATTCAGCATTTGTAAATTCATTTCACTATTACTTTCTGATATTCACACATCATTTGTACTTTCATTTCACTACAACTTACTGATATTCCTTATCAAAAACATTTCTTGTTCCTTTAAGCTATTCTTCTGTATGATATATTTATTTTCCTTGCATTACTGTAATATTGCGTCCGAATTTCATTTCACTATTTTTTAATGATATTTATTATCAAAAAAATGTTTCATAAAAAAAGACTGTCACAAAACGAACACCAAACAAATGCACAATGTGCATCAGAAAACGATGATGAGATACTCGCACAGCTTGCAGATCAGTGACAGAGAAAGAAAGCTCGACATGCATCTGAAACCGAACATCAACGAAATGCTAGATAAATAAAATAACATATGCAACTCACTTATTATTGTCATATCATAAACAAACACAAGTTCATGTATGATATTGATCTTTCTTATACTTCAATTATTACATAGTTTTCTCTTCTAAAAATACACACATACAGGTTCAGTGTGGTTCTCGATAAACTGTAAAAGTAATTACCTAATCAATGACGGGTTTTACTGCTAGTTTTATATATATATCATCATCATCATCATCATCATCATCGTTTAACGTCTGCTTTCCATGCTAGCATGGGTTGGACGATTTGACTGAGGACTAGCGAACCAGATGGCTATGCCAGGCTCCAATCTGATTTGGCAGAGTTTCTACAGCTGGATGCCCTTCCTAATGCCAACCACTCTGAGAGTGTATTGAGTGCTTTTATGTGTCACCGGGTCGAAGGCCAGTCAGGCGGTACTGGCAATGGCCACGCTCAAAATGGTGTATTTTATGTGCCATGCCACCTGCACAGGAGCCAGTCTGGTGGCACTGGCAACGACCTGGCTCTAATGTCTTTTCACATGCCACCAGCACAAGTGTCAGTAAGGCGATG
>NC_068991.1:25090762-25101099 GCF_001194135.2 Octopus bimaculoides
TATATATATATATATATATATATATATGTACGTACACACACCACACACACACACACACACAGAGTTTCTCTCAGTTTTTGTCTATCAAATCCACCAGAGTCAGGCCAGGGCTAAGTATAAGATATTTGCCCAAGGTGCCATGCTGCGGGACTGAATATAAAACCATATGATTGAGGAGCAAATTTCTTATTGCACAAAAATATTGAAGAAAATTTTATTTCATTAAAATTTTTCTAACAGCTTTCCATGTAAAATTTAACATCTAACACAACCTTCCCCATATTAATGGCAACAGCTTATGCTTTTCCCTTTTCTTTTGGTTTTATTTTTGTTTCACCTTTGTATTAACTTTGTTGAATTGTATACTAACATTATTAATTATGTTTTTGCTGCAGTTTATTATTATTATTACAATTACTTATGACCATGATGCTGATGTTGTAAATGAATGTATATACATAACATACATGTGTGTGTATATATTGATACATATATAGATACAGGCATATATATATGCAATGTGCATATATACACATACATAGTGTATCTATATCTCTCAAAGTAAGTCAAGGTAACAAAAAAAAAAAAATGAAAAAAATTTAGTGAACATTTTTCTAAAATTCCTTTAAATTCTTTCTTGATTCTTCAAATGTTACTATAGGCGTAGGAGTGGCTGTGTGCTAAGTAGCTTGCTTATGAACCACATGGTTCTGGGTTCAGTCCCACTGCGTGGCACCTTGGGCAAGTGTCTTCTACTATAGCCTTGGGCCGACCAAAGCCTTGTGAGTAGATTTGGTAGACAGAAACTGAAAGAAGCTCGTTGTATATATGTATAGATATATATATGTATGTGTGTTTGTGTGTCTGTGTTTGTCCCCCCAACATCGCTTGACAACCGATGCTAGTGTGTTTACGTCCCCGTAACTTAGCAGTTCGGCAAACGAAACCGACAGAATAAGTACTAGGCTTACAAAGAATAAGTCCTGGGGTTGATTTGCTCGACTAAAAGCGGTGCTCCAGCATGGCCACAGTCAAATGACTGAAACAAGTAAAAGAGTAAAAGATAAAACAATAAATATAAAGCAAATATAATGTACAAGTTAAGCAAGTTCCCAACTGTGAGATTCCTGAAAGGAAATAGAGAATTTCTATTATTTTCATTTATTTGGAAGAAGGCTGCAAGCTATCAGAATTGTTAGCATGCTGGGAAAAATGCTTAGCAGCATTTTGTCTGTCTTTACGTTCTGAGTTCAAATTCTGGTGATGTTGACTTTGCCTTTCATCCTTTCAGTGTCAATAAAATAAGTACCTGTTGAACATCAGGGCTGATGTAATTGACTGGACCCCTTCCTTGAAATTTGAAACCAGTATTTATTTGGAAGACGTGTAATGTTTGTGGCCAATCACAAATAGAAAGGATTAGAGCTGGAATCATGTGGAATTCCATAGATGTAATGATGTTGCAGTAATGTCCCCAAAGAGCCATTATCCTTTCTGGCAATCAACATATCAAACTCCTTAAATTTAATGTATTAAAACAGAAAGCTGTGTCATTATGCTGTTGAAAGTTTAGATGTTTGTATTAAGGTCATTCAAAGATGATATTGATATGATGTCATTATGATGGTAAAAGTGTGGGACTGGTGTAAACCGTTTAGTTCATGAGTGGATGTTGATAGAATGTAGAAGGTTATGTGTGAATGAAATTTTGTTTAAACTGCATAGCAATATATATGGTGTTAGAAGTGATGTCAAGAAAGTTTTTAATGAAGAAAAGAAAGTATGGAATTGTAGTACAGTGGAAAGCTGATAAAGTGTAGGTGTGTGTGAGAAAGAGAGAAAGAGAGAGAAATTCATTGGTACATACTGCATTGGAAGATGGTGGTGAGAAATCTAACTGGAAGATTACAATTCGAGAAATTAAAAGTCAAGAAAAGCAACATAGCTGAGCGGTTGTTGTGCTAAACACAGTCAGTGCAACAAACATGGCTTTCATCCAAAATTTTGAAGGTAAGTAACTACAGATGAGTGACAATGGGAAGCAAACCTCCAATAGAACTGGATCTACAAAGCTGTACTGATGGTCAATAAGAGAGGAAAGAGAGCAAGGATGAAAGATTAAAGGGGGTGGATGATTCAAGTCAATGAAAGAGATAATTATTTAAGTATTTCTATTTGAGAATGATCATTTTGTTGGGTTTGAAGCTGGAATGATTGGAGGAATTTTCTGCTTTTGTGACGGAGAAGCGAGTGGTGTGGAGATGAACACAGAAGAAAAAGAAGAATATAGACTAGGAGGTGACATGAACAGCAAATATGAAAGCTATTTTTTGTATGAAAATGCTGCTAACGACAGTCTTGATTAAGGAGTATCTGATAGAATGATCCTGCAAAGCTGACAAGGTTTTCTCATAATAAAGAATCAGAAAATTGCTGAAATTTGTGAGGTCAGAAACTTTGGTGGCTGTGGGATATATGAACGATTTCTTTACTCTTCTGATGACAGTCTTGCAGGAATTATGTTGGTAAGTAAAATGCTCTTAGTTTGTGGTGGTTGGTGATTTTTGACAGAAGTTGTTGAAGTTTTGTTTTTTCTTCTACTGCTTGAGTGTAGCTCTGAATAGCCTAATAGTTTGTTTATGGCTATGAGCTTTAGTTGTCAGAGTGATGTATAGTGACATACTCACAAGGACTGTTTTCCTCATCACTTGACTCATATGTTGGAGTTGCAGTATATTTTGTATCATGGATAGTTGGTTTAAAATTGGTGGAGTTCTGCCCAGTTAGCTGACTTAAAGTACAAGAAGTTTCAGGTGGTGGCAGTGTCAATGTGTAGCAGGAAGATTTTTTGCCTTGATTAGGCAGTGATAGGACGGTCCTGTGGATGCTGATATGTTGTTGTCTGGTTAAAGAAGGGGTTCTCAACCATGTTTTATCTATGGATCCCTTTGATTACTATTTTATTCTGGCAGACCCACATAGTCATTCTATATTTAAAAATTAGTTTTGTAGAAACTTCTTTCAAAATTCCTATTTTGTTTTTCACATATTAACTCGTGTGGGTTGAATTGTGTAAAAAATTAGAGAAAGAAACCTTGCTGTTTCTTGCAATACATGCCAATACATACGTTGAAAGCAAATTTTTTCAGGGGTTCTTGAAATACAATTGTGGACCTCAATTTACTATTTTGTTACGTGGAGCCCCAAAAATCTTATATGGACCCTCAGAGGCGATATGGACACTAGTTGAGAACTCATTGGAGTAAAGGATGGTTTTGATGAAGAGAAAGACCTTAAGGTTGTTTATAGTATCAGCTTGTCGATCAGAGATATAAGTGTGTGTCTAAATATACTGGTGTATGCAGTTGGAGACTGTTGCTAAAGATGATTTAAATTGCGTGCCCACAGTATCTATATTAAAAAGGATGTAAAAAATACAAGTTGTTTCAATTTGTATTGAATAAAGTCAAGTGAAAAAGTTTGATGTTGAGCAAAGACGGAATTGTCTGGGGATGGATTTCGGAGAAATACATACTGAGAAATTGTTTAGCATTGAATTTGGAAAAAGGATACATATTAACGATTTAGGAGATGGATGTTACTTCATAGTAAGAAAGTTCAATGAGATAGAAATATAGTAGTCAAAGTGGAAGGATCAGTGTAGACATTGTTCAACAATTGATCAATGGTAGGAGATTGTTTGTGGGTAAAGGTTGGCTTAGTAGGACAATTAATTTTGTTGTGTGTGTGTATAAACGGTGATTGAGCAGAAACGGCTTATTCAAGACAGAGATTAATGGCGGAAGATAGTGCAGTGTCAACGTATTATACGAACAACATTAGAAAGATGGGAGATAGAATATATTGTTGTCAAAACAATACAAACTAAAATTACTTCGGTCAAGTAAAATAAATTTGTTCTAGCATGGCTTTAACTATGATTTCTAAAATGACTTGAAGAACGAAGGAACAGTGGTAGATTAAAGTAGCGTAGGTCTGCTCCATTAGAGCTCGTCCCGGAGGAGATGGCCGAATGGATAAAGTCTTTGATTTTCCTGTAAATCATAAATCTTAAAATGAAATCCATTGATGGCGTTTCGTTGAGTATTTGGGTTATACAATTAATCCTACTCACGTATATTCATCAGATCTTGTTGGGATATTTACCTTCTTGTATTTGACTGGCATCGTGTCGGATAAGAGAGAGAGAGAGATTTATCCCTGATAATCCATTTTAATACATTAAAATCAGAGAGTTTGTAGAGGTCATGAAAAGATGCTTTGATGCCAACAGAGAAAATGAAAAGGATAACTTATTTTTATAGGTGCAGATATGACCATGTGGTTAAGAAGTTCACTTTGCAGCCACGTGATGCCGGGTTCAGTCTCACGGCCCCACGACCAACAAGTGAATTTGGTAGACAGTAGCTGTGTGGACGTCCATTGTGTGTATGTGTGTATAATGTGTGTGTTTTCCTTTTGCTCGACTACCGGTGTTGGATTGTTTACGTCTCCGTAACTTAGTGGTTCGGCAAATCAGACCAATAGAATAAGTGCCAGACTTAACATCGGTATCGAGGTCCAATAACTGAAACAAATAAAAGATAAGATATGATGATGTAAATTTGCGGTGAGATATTTTGGAATTTTACGAATGATTATTTGGTAATGAACTGCAAGATTTCTGTCTACATCGATCATGAATTGTGATTTTGTTGAGGTAGGTATGGTAATCGTTTTATTGCGGCATGATAACGTCTTATGACGAATCACGAATCTGTTAAAGAAAAATGGCTGTCTGGATGGGGCATTTCACTCCGTAATCAGTGATCTCATATTTGAATTAGCAGTATGCATTCGTCGCGTTTCGGAGTAGAAACCCTTTGTTCTACATTTGGCAGACTCATAATCAACGATTTTCCAGGCATGTTCATGCCGTTTTTATACACTAAGGATAACATTGCTTAATATATCCCTTCTCTTTCCAAATGGTCGAGTGTAATTCGAGAGTGACTTGTTGCTATTTCTAGCTGATAAAACAACCTCACATGTGTCCTGTTTATTGTGTTGTAATTCGTAATTGTTTTCTCTTAGCAGATCTATGATCAGAGGCATTCCAACAGCGACCGTATTGTCTGCAGGTCACATAAGGAATTTGAGCTTGTTATTTTGAAGCTTACGAACCTCTTGACGATTAGACTCACTTTTCGTAGTTAACAGTTCTGAATTATGTTTTTAACTCAAAATCATTAAATGATTTGAAATTGTTAATACTTTTCTATTGAACTCAATGAACCAAGTAGTATAAATTAGCCTTGAGGGTTAAGTTATAGTCCGAGATACAGTGCCAATAATAGTACACCAACGAGTAGATGTTCCTACGAATATATGATCGTTGAGTTGACATACCATTTACATATCAAGCTGTGGTTCTTTAGAGTGAAAGTCCCTAGGTCCTGTCGAGTGAAGTCATACAGGAATCGATGAGATAAAATGTTCCTTTATAAATTTATTGCGCTCAAGAGCTAAAAGTTCTCTTGCTTTTACTAGTATTCTAGAAACAGAATGGGAGAATAGAAACTCATATGGAAATATGAATTCGCAGATTATTTTGTTCAAATTGACTGCAGCAATTTCTTTATGTAGAAATTGCCAAATACTGACCAACTACGGGTAGTAAGCTGCGAAATTCTTACATTCTCTCGATTTCCTGTAATCCAGACCACTTTATGGTTCCAGCAGACAAAATGGAAAAGGTGTTGTCATTGGGGGTAGTAAGGGAGATGCGCTGGAACAGTCACTCTGACTCACGGGGCTCGCACTTGAGGATAGCCATCTCTGCCCCGATTACAGTGAGCAGGGATATGGTCTGTGGGCCGAAAACGCCGGAGGTCCCCACTACCAGAGGCTCAACAATAAACCTGCCAGAGAGCGACTGATGCTTCAACAATTTGCTTTTCTCAACCTGACAAGCGATGGAGCCTGGGCTGGTAGCTGAACTCCAAGTTGTCGCTGGAGAAGGTGTCACAGCAAATGACATCCCAGATGAGGGGCCTACTGCCATGAAACGGGAAATTTGTTATACCGTCAGGCCTTTTACTGTCTCATCGGTCTTTCGCGGCTGGCTCGAGTTGGGAAGGGAAGCCTGCAGTGACTAGGCCATGCTTTATGATTTCGTTAAGGATGGCATGGCGCAGAAGACGTTCAGTACTATTGGGTTGGTGCATAATAATTGCGGCTTTTTTTCAATAAATTTTATTCATCAAAAACAATAACATGTAACAAAAACATCTTTAAATGATTATTCCGAAGCATATTCATCATCTACTTCAAATACTGCTTCCCATTTGCTTGGCAGGCTGTCAGACCGTCATTTAAAGATGTTTTTTGTTAAATATTGTTATTGTTTTTGTTGAATAAAATTTGTTGAAAAAAAGCCGCAATACACCAACCCAATATAATGGTATGACAATGGGTGGTGGCCGAAAGAATCCACAGTGGATCCGCTGCAGCATTAGCCGTTTCTACAATGTCAGAAAAAGCAAGCAAGGGACTTCTAAACTCTTTTTGAAGAGAAGGGGTAGAAGAACAGACACCTTATTCAATCGGACGTTTTATCTCTTTGGTTGACACTTCATACTACAGGAATCACAGCTTGTTGTATCGGCTAAGTATCAATTTATAGAACAAAACAAGTTCTTAAAAACTTTCTATGTTTCATCTCACACAGTTGTCTGGAGTAGTTATTAGCGAAAACTACTTGCGATTCATTAGGGAAATTTTCTTGCTCTTTCCTTTCGCCCGATGACGTCAGGTTTCAATTCCAACATTTACGTGCCTCTTGAAGTTATTGGAATTATTTAGATGTTGCCTCTGGTCTGGTAGTGTATTTTGAACAAAGCACTTAACATTTCCCATATTTTTCAAACGGAGAGAGTAGCTAGTAAAGAAGAGAAAATAAATCAGTGAAACTGTCACGTAGAGTTTGATGTATGCTTCATGCCGAATATAAACCATTTTATTTCGTTACAATCTCCTCTGTTCGCCCGTCTGCTCGTTCCAGAAACATTGTTCAATAGAGATGAATCTAGGTGACTATCGTTTCTTATTTTATGGTTCTTCCTAATAGGTGAAAATAACGTTAGATCCAGGTAAAATCTAAACAGAAAGAGGCAGTATATAAGTTTACTTGTATGGCCAGCCAAATACGGTTAGAGTGGTACCCTGTCTGTAGCGAAGTCCATCTCGCTGTAAATGTGCAGAGTGGTTATGTCTTTGATTCAACGTTTTTATTTTCTCCTACCGGAAGATAAAAAGGTACCCGAAATACAAATCAGCGCCCTACCCAGATGAATATTTTTCTATCATTTTCTTACATATCATATAACTATATGCTCTGATTTTCCCGTCTTATAGTCATAGATAAGCATAATATCATACATTAAGGTTAACTGCTAATTGTCTAACATCCAATCAACGTTATGGAAGACTGAAGACTAGTACCAGCATATGAGGATAATTCGATGAGGTCTAGACAATAGCAGAATGTGAAAAAAGAAAGAAAACAACAAAATCTCCATGAAACGTTTTCGAGAAACAATGATTTCGTTAAAATGTTATAAGGCTTGAACTCGAAACATTTAGGTCTCAGAATAGATAGTTAGCAAATATATATATAAAAAAAACTAATTTGACTAGATTCTTCCTGGAGTGAAGAGAAAGATAAAACGATCGATGATTAAATCTAGTTAAGGTAAGCAGGGGGGACAACTCTGAAATCTTGAATACTGTAAAGCAACGAAAGTAGAGTGATAATACATTTGCCTTCTATAGTAATTGCTTCTGACATAATAGTTGTTTGTAATTTAGGTACAAAGCCAACAGTTTCGAGAGGAGGGGCAAGTCGATTACATCGAATCCAGTTCTCATCTGGTACATATTTTATTGACCTCGCCGAAAGGATAAAAGGCAAAATTGATCTCTGCGGTATTTGAACTCAGAACGTAAAGAGCCGGAAGAAATGTCGCTAAGTATTTTGTTCGTCGTGCTAACGATTCTGCCAGCTCACCGCCTTCTCCTTTTTAATAATAATGGTAATGGTTTCAAATTTTGACACAAGGCCAGCAATTTCGCGGGCGGGGTAAATTGATTACATCGATCCCAGTATTCAACTGGTACTGTGTTTTATCGACTCCGAATGGGTGACAGAAAAGGAAAAAGTGAGAAGACAGTGCATAAGGAGGATGGTATGGGTGGGTGAAATGGATTTGTGGGTGGCTGCAAGCTATTCAGTCGGGTAACTCTCTTTTGGGTGTATTCCAAGATGTTCGTGTATGTAGTTGCAGCCCTGTCCCAGGTATAGTAGCATGGGTTACGACGATACATTGATCCCGGACCGAGAGAAAGCCAAACAGGATCCCGTAACTATCTTCTGGACACACACACACACACACACACACACACACAAATCTAAGCATTCTTAAATTTTGAGAGAGTATTTCCCCATCATTCCTGGCCCTGAAAGTAATTTTGTGTAGTTGCGCTTTGTTAAATTTCTTTCGAGGCTCTGTGTGGGAGCACTATCCCATTCTTGGATGCATTATCTAGTTATAAAGAGGAAGGTCAGTGTTCCGAACATAGTTTGGCCGTGTTATGAATGTGAACCTCCCATAAAAGATCATCAGTGGTAAATAGTATAAAGTCTTGTAAAAGCTTTAGTTGTATGTTGTTCCATTAATGGATGCAGAGGTACTATTTTTTCATACATGTAGTGCTTATATCTTTATGTTGTTGATGGAAAGAAGATTGTTAATATCCCATTGGAGACTATTTACGAGGTGTCTGTTTACGGAATCAGTGAAGGTTTGACTGAAGTGTTTAGGTTGCGTATGGATGACCCCTTGTGTGCAGAGGTTAGCACACAAGAGCAGATGGTATCATCTGCATAAGTTTCGGAGGCGATAAGTTGGTCGTCGATGTACAGGACGAATTGTGTTGGGGGACATAACCGAACTCTAGGATACACAAGAATTTATAGGGAGAGAGAAAGAGAGCGAGCGAGAGGGATGGGGTCCTCAATAGGCATAACGACTGTTAGGTCTGACAATAATTTTACAATCCAAGAGATGAGAGACAAGTGAAGGCTATGAGCAGACAGATCTGCTGAACAGTTTGGATTTCAGACTCAGTCCAATGTTTGCTGATGTCAAGTGTAGCGCCAAATTTTTCCAGAGAGAGGACCAACTGTAAGCAACGTAGGAGAGAAGGTTTCCAGTAGATCTAGCTTTACGGGAGCTGTATTGGTGGCCATTGAGAAAAGAGAGAAATTCAGGGTTTTAGAGAATGCTGGTTGTTAACGACGGCTTCAATTGCTTTTGAAAGGTGAGAGTGATAGTTCTGTAATTGTTTGGGTCACAGGAGTTGACTACCTTGGAAATTAGTACCGTTGTACTATGTTTAAAAAGATTGGAATAGAAAAAACTGGACATAAAGAGAGTGAGACATATAAAGAGAGAGAGAGAGAGAGAGAGAGAGAGAGAGAGAGAGAGAGATGAATTGAAAATTTTGGCGAAAATAAGGAGGCACTTTGGCGTATAATCTGACGACGACGACAACAACAAAAACACCGACAACAACAGCAACAACAAAATCAACGACAACAACAACAATAACAACACCAACTGCAGCAGTCAGCGGAATAAACCTGTTTGAGAGTTGGGTATTTTGACCATGGACGATAGTCCTCACATCTAGATTCGGACAGTTTTATATGAAACAAATGTTTAATCGGCATGACACTACCACCACCGTCCGTGTTGTTTAACCCAAAGTAATCTCTGATGAACCAACCTACAATAGATATTCTAGGTGTGACCATCCTCTCTTTATTACTACATTATCTGTTGTCCACTTTCCAGTTTAATGTGAATGAAGATTTGGCTTGTATTTCTAGCAAATAGAGTTACCAGCTCGAATCCCTTTCATTGAATCTTGAAGCTAGAAATATTGAAGTCTAGGGGAGATACGAATATGTATAGAGAAAAGGGGATGTAGTAGCTGAAACGGGTATGATGTTATTAAAGGTGAAATTTAGATCCAAGTTCAGATAAAGCGAATAGAACCTTGATCAAAGCGACCTTTCCGTGGTTGTGTGGTAAGAAGCTTACTTCCCATCCACATGGTTTCAGGTTCAGTCTCAATGCGTGTCACCTTGGGCTAGTGTCTTCTACTATAGCCTTGGGCCGACCAAAACCTTGTGAGTGAATTTGGTAGATGGAAACCGAAAGGAGCCCATCGTATATATATATATATATATATATATATATATATATATATAT
>NC_068991.1:25102569-25106900 GCF_001194135.2 Octopus bimaculoides
GTTGTGGAAGCAATTAGTAGCAGGAATAACTGGGAGTGGTTGTGGACAATGGTCAGTAGAAAGTGGGCAGGCAGTTTTTTAGAATTTGTGTGTGTGCGTGTATGTGTGTTGTGTGGGTGTGATTTTCTAGCAGTGTGTGCCTGTATTTTTGTGTGCGTGTGTGTATGTGTATATATATGTGTGTGTACGTGTGTGTGTATATGCGTACGGTTTGCTCTGTGGATCGCACGTGGGTTATTTTCTTTGTTGATATCCACCTCAGTTAATTTTGCTTTTCTCCCAGTCCTGTGCTTTCTGGAAGAAAAGCCCTCACATTATTTCAAAACTACGAGAGTTCACTAACATGAGTTGTTTATTATTTTAAAGAGATTTCGTAGAGGAATTAGATACAACGGGTTTGGGCTGGTTTAAATACAAAAGAGTTAAAAAGTGCCAAAACTATAAAATTAGCTTTTTTGGTCTTTTTGAGGGCTTTAGAACTCAAATGCTATATAGTTGAGGAGAAATTTTGCATATCAGGAGAGAGGATCGTTGAAGTGTATATGGGACACTGTCGCTTTGAGTGCCAAAATGTGTGCTGTCAGTGACTGGACAGGAGCGCGTGAGGGCGTATACAGAAATGCAGGTGCACGTTTCGAAATTGTTTGTAAAATAAGTTCAGGTGAGCGAGTGAGTGAGTGTATTCTCAATCCATGATATGAAAGATCTTCCTGCAGGGTTGCAGTGTGTGAAATGCCTGGAATGTTTTTACAAAGTGAAATGCATCTGGTGCTTTTGTCGTGGTAAATTGCTGAGTTAGCAAGGACGACAGTGTAAGCATGCTGGAGAGATGCGCGAGACATATTTTTCTCTGTTAATAACGTGACCAAACAGGGGGAAATTATGTCTAAACATGAGCGCAGAGCATGTAAACATCTGACGTGCTTTGAGTCGGGAGAGGAATTGAGCTGACGCAGACGTGTTGCAAAACAAGGCAGTAGATGCATAATAGAGATGCATGTGCATGTTGTGCAATAGGGCTTGTAAGCCTGAGGCTAATGTTAGTGCATTGATTACAAATACAGAGCACAGTATTGAATATACCAGTGGTTAAGGCAGAGTTGAACATGGCAGCCGGTGCATGAGGTATATGCTTCGATCGCTCAGGAATAAAAGTGTGGCATGCTGGCGCGTTGTAAGAGACAAACAACTTTCTCTATCTATGACCGACCTAGGGTCTTACAGAGATGAGTTATGTCTACAAGGGTGCAGATAGCATGGAAAACAAGCTAGAAAGGCATGTATGATGCATGAACGTGACGGAGTTAGCATGTGTGTTTGTATGAACCATGTGTGCAGATGCGTGCGCATGGCCAGGGGCTGAGGAAAGGTATATGCATGTATATATGCAACAATACATTTTCAAAGTGAAGGAGAAAAAATATATACATGCAAAATGCAACATGCGATAATGCGACTGAAAGAAAGTGGAAGTGTAAAATATGAATAAAATTGAGAAGGCATGCAAACAAAAATTCAGGTCATGAATAAATGTTCAGTTCATGAATAAAATTTTCAGTTCAAGAATAAAATGTTCAGTTCATTTGAGTCTGATAGAATGTAAGCAGAATCAATTTTAATTTAATATGATAAACAGGAATTTGAATTAATGCAATGTAAGTGTTACAGTTATGGTCCTTGTGAAGTTCAGTGGAAAAAAAAGAATAAGGTGTGTAGCTGTTCGTGTAGAAATTAAGGCATTGGTGCCTGTAAATCACTCACCTGAAATTTTTTTTAAATAGAAAACTTGTATGTATTTCGCCGGCCAGCGGACTCTTCACCTGCTTCTTGTTCGAGTTTGCTGTGAAGACGTTGTATGTATGTGCTCCCATATTTTCTTCCAGTTAGTTTCTGGGCACGCAACTGTAGAAATGATGCCTTTATTGGCTTCCGTGGTCCGCAAACTCCTTGTGCAATGTTGCATCTTGCGAAGTGCATCGTGGATTGCATCGCAGTATAGAGCTTTCTGTAGCAGGTCGAAGGATGGTGCATCTTGGTGGTGACGAAGGTTGTCATTCTTTTTCTTTGGTTTAGCGACTATTGATATTCTAGTTCTTTAGTTCGAATCAGCAAAATGCAGTGGCATGTAGCATCGGAAGGTATCAATTCTCTTGACACGAGTCACCAATTTGTTGGTAATGCAGCTTCAGAAGACAGCGATTCTTTTTTCACGGGGTCACCAATTGTAGCTGTTGGTAATGCAGCTTCAGAAGGCAGCGATTATTTTCCCACAGGGTCACCAGTTGTAACGGTTAGGTTTTAATTAATGTAGTTACCAATTGTAACGGGTAAGATTGATTAGGTACACAATAATATGAAATGTCGGAGTCAGCAGTTGTAGCAATAAAAATTTGTTGTTATAACAGCACGTTGTAAGATGTGAAAGATGGACAATGCTTGAAGTTTTAAGAAAATATTTATTTAACCGTTACATTGAATATATTACCTTGCCTCGATGGGCAGGTGATAAAAATCGTAAAGCATGCGAAGTAAAGATAGATATAGATTTTCCTTGCATAGTTTGTGTTTGTGTTCTCGTCATCGTTTAGTAGTAATTGGAGAGAGAGATAGAATGATATTGTAAGAGAACAGAATTAGAGCTAGTGATAGTGAGAGAGTGTGGGACGTTGTCTTTCTTTTCCCCTCTGGCCGTTTTGTCTGCCTGCCTCCATGATTCTAGTGGTCGGTTCACTAACTGATGTTAGCTCTCTTTCAACTCACGAGTTATCACCAAAGTGACTAACTGTCTTTTGCTTGCGGGTTCTTGTTTCTATAACTATCTACAAGGATAGACATACCGTTGAGAACAATGAGCTTCGGTGGTGGTACTGTGATATCTCTATTCTAGCTTTTGGTAATGTAGAAGGGGTTATAAGGGTCAAGTGGTGAAGACTTTATTTCGGCCTAACTAAAGGCAATCTGGCAAATATTAAACTGCTGTGAGAGAAAAACCATTGTTCCACCGTGAGAAAAGTTCTGTTGAACTGTTAATTTAAATTTGGCTATGGTGGATCGAATCCACTTCATGCTTGCAAGATTCACTACACACGTATGTATAAACTCATGTGTGTATAAACTCTGTCTTTGTCTCTCACCACCGCTTGACAACCGTTGCTAGTGTGTTTACGTCCCCAATAGAATAAGTACTTGGCTTAATAACAAAAAAAGCCAGGGGTCGATTTGTTCGACTAAAAACCCTTGAAGGCGGCGCTCCAGCATGGTCACAGTCAAATGACTGAAACAAGTAAAAGGTAAAAAGAATAAGAGATATCTATTAATGCTGAGACTGCATTTGTATTATCCAATGTGTTCCGATTTATTTAATGTAGTATTGGGGTTTGAAAGATATTTAGCTGTTATTTCTGTCAGATCGAGCGTCCACATAATCGCCCTTCTTTCATCTCCTGCGATTGTAAACGGGTATGGTTTTACGCGAAGGTAATTTAATATTAGCCGCGAAGACTTTAAGGTATAATAAACTAGTCATGACAGGGAGTCGAAAAATTCGTTAGATTCGCCTGAAATTTGTTGATGATTGTTTGCGAACATCGCTTAAATAACATGATAGGTATTCATTGTTTTACATATCTACGGAAAGTTGTAATATTTGTGACTTTCTTTAAAAGCTAATTTATGATGTAAGCAACAAAATTCTTCATATGCGTGGAAAAAAATTATGGAAAAGTAGGAGAAAGAAAAAATCTAGGGGAGATAACTCTCAAATAAAGTAATCTTCCTTAGATTTCTAATATGACAGCTTATTGTCGGAAACTTGATAATTATTTTATAGTCGGATATATTCTATCGTATATACATACTCGTGGTATATATTGTGTGACGGGGGCTTATGTAAGTGTTGCACAACAAATCTCGTAAATGAATTTCCTTCGAAAAAAATCCCAGTTATTCAGTCTTTTCGCAGTTGTTAATATTGTAGGGATATAAAACGGTGAAGAATAGTATATATATATATATATATATAATTCATACGCAAAACGAAGTCGAATATGGGTATATTAAATGCCACACAAGAAAGATTATTAACTTACTGAAATTATCTCGGCTTCAGGGATCGGAGAACAATCGTCTAGTGGTAATTGGTACCAACTCCAAATGCGATCAGGAGATAATCTCAAGAATTCTCCAAAATTGACATGGTATTAAGAAAAAGACAAATTGACTGGTGATAAGGTTGCAATGGCGGACATATGTTTCTGCCTCAGTAGGCGTCCTCAGCTCAGCACAGCAATTCTCATAGCTTATTTCTTGTAATATATATATATATATATATA
>NC_068991.1:25107592-25111354 GCF_001194135.2 Octopus bimaculoides
ATATTATATATTATATATTTCATATTCTATATCCCACATAAATTTTACAAGAATATAAATAAAAAACATAAAAAACAGACAGAGTTGGAACTCTTTTAAATAAAATAATATATATATATATATATTTCCAACTTTACCATTGCTCTCTTTATCTTTTTATATATTTATACATACACACACTAATACACGACTTATAATCCCCAATCCTGTTCATACAACGACTGGGGCAAAACTAGTCGGTATACAGCAATTACTCGGTATTACCTGTATCTTTTTGGGTTTGGTTAAATCCAATACCCTCCTCAACCTTGTTATATATATATATATATATAAGATAAATATAAAAAAGATATGTGTGTGTACATATATATATATATAACAGATATATGTGTATGTACATATATATATATACATATATATATATGCATACATACATAATATCTATCTAACTATCTATCTATCTATCTATCTATAATGCGCGCACAGTCATTCGCACGTATATAAGACGGGGTTCCGCATAGTTATCGTCTTACAAATTTTTGTCACCACAAAGTTATTATAGAAAACACTTGCCGGTTGAAGTGGTGGGTTACATGTTTGAATAATCTGTTGTTGATGTGTCTCAAGTTCAAAATATGTTCTGTAAATGGATTAACCAACCGCCGATAAGTGTCATTAATTGTTGGCACTCCGTCGCTTACGACGTCGAGGGTTCCAGTTGATCTGATCAACGGAACAGCCTGCTCGTGAAATTGACGTGCAAGTGGCTGAGCACTCCACAGACACGTGTACCCTTAACGTAGTTCTCGGGGATATTCAGCGTGACACAGTTTGACAAGGCTGACCCCTTGAATTACAGGCACAACAGAAACAGGAAGTAAGAGTGAGAGAAAGTTGTGGTGAAAGAGTACAGCAGGGTTCGCCACCATCCCCTGCCGGAGCCTCGTGGAGCTTTAGGTGTTTTCGCTCAATAAACACTCACATCGCCCGGTCTGGGAATCGAAACCGCGATCCTATGACCGCGAGTCCACTGCCCTAACCACTGCACCATTGCGCCTCCACTAGTGTCATTAATATACCATAATCTATAAGCAGAGAATTTTGTGGAATAGACGCTGATTTTGGAGGTAGAACTGTCGGTGAAAGATGAATTAAGGTATATTTAGAATGGTGATGTTTTAAAGAAGGACCTGTGTTTCAGTGAGAGCGAAAATAGGCAAATAGGCAAATAGGCACAGGATTCAAGTTAATTAAGGTAAGGGATGAAGGAACTGTGGACCAGAAAGCCATGCAGTTTACGGTGGTGTCTGAAGAAAGGGAGAGGGTGTTCAAGGAGAAGAGGAAGAAGAAGAAGAAGAAAAAGAAGCGAAGTGTTGGGTCGGATTAGAAGAGTCGGCAGTTCCATAGGATGGTGTGTTAGAAAGGTAAGGCGGCGAGCTGGCAGAAACGTTAGCACGCCGGGCGAAATGCTTAGCGGTATTTCGTCTGCCGCTACGTTCTGAGTTCAAATTCCGCCGAGGTCGACTTTGTCTTTCATCCTTTCGGAGTCGATTAAATAAGTACCAGTTACGCACTGGGGTCGATGTAATCGACTTAATCCGTTTGTCTGTTCTTGTTTATCCCCTCTGTGTGTAGCCCCTTGTGGGCAGTAAAGAAAAAAGAAAGGTAAGTTGACTGAATGGAAAATGAAAAAAAAAATGGAGGGGGGCTGGTATTCAGGTAGATGAGGGGCATGAGTATTAATCCGTAGTAAGTACTGAGGTCACAACAGCGGACTGAGTCACTGGCGTGGAGTATCCACATTGTAGGAAATAGTAGATCGTGATGGAATGAGTAAGCATTAAAGTTGTAGTCATGGCTACAGAAGTGGTAAAAGCGTAAGTGGGAGAATTCTGAGTAGGGAATATTAAATTTGGTGCGAGAGGCGTGGAATGACGTGAAACCGAAAGAAGAGTGGAAGCTTTGGATTTGTAAAACGGCGAAAGAAGAAGGTTTATATTGGTCAGTAGAAATAGAGATGTCCAGGAAGTTAACGGGGCAGGCAGAAATGGTGGCTGTGAAATGTACGGTAGAGACGAAGGTGCTGACGCGGTCAATGAAAAACGTGAATTGTTTGGAGTTGAGGGAAGTAGTGTCGATAGTTATCGATGTAATGATTGTATAGCTCTGCGGTGGAGCCGGCGAAAAAAAGTAAAAAATCTGGATTTCCAAACATAACCAAGAAATATACTGGCGTAGTTGGTGACATGTGAGTCGAAGTCATTGGAAAAAAAAGAAGTTAAGAATGAGGGCGAATTTGATGGGATTAAGGAGAATAGTGGAACTGGGTTCGAAATTGTTATGACGACCAAGGGTGAATTTGTGATTATCTACAACGACAATGGTTTCGACCAGTGGTTCTCAATCAGGGTCCATATAAAATTTTGGTGTTAAAATATGTGTGCAATGAATTGGCTATATTACTACAATACACCAAATATTTTTGCAATGTTTTGAAAATAAAATTCCTAATAATATTTAAGCATCGAATGGCTATGTAGTGGCGTCTGCTACCAGTCGCCATTTTGGAGAGTTTATCCACACATGCTCAGGGACTAGTCTTCCGGAAGGCATGCAGGAAGTCCCTCGTGCGCATGCGTGGTCATCCAACATCCAAGCGTTCCCGCGTCTCTCTGCCTCTTTTGCTTGCTGAACTTCGTGGAAGCTAGACGTCTCGACAGCAGCTCTCCGTCAACTCTACAATGAATCCACATAGTTAACCAGAGAGGAGGAAATGACTTCAACCACGCAACTTCATTGACGGAGTCTCATCTAATCAAAAGGCGACATGCTACCGAATTCCCTCCTAGTGTGAGCAGAATTCTACTATAAAAAATATTTGTTATGCTGTTTTAGTTCAGAGTCCGCGTTCCGTTTTCTTCCTTGAAGTATTTAATGTACGGAATTGGGATACACAGGATGGTGTGTACCCTCTTCCCTACATCTATGAGGACCAGCCCGAGTAAAATAGGAATTAAAGGGGTCCATCGGCGAAAAAAAAAGAAAATGGTTGAGAACCACTAGTTTAGAGGGACTTAACATAGTTCTAGCTTACCATTCTGGCCCGGATTGAAGAGAAGGAATTGAAAAGACAGAAAACGTAGATGGTTTTATAGATGAGAGAACTGTACATTCATGTGCATAACATAGTCATAGGTTGGTAGCGTGTTTGTATATGCTTGTGTGTATGTGTGAACAGACATAGGGATGCTGAAAAGTTCCTGGCTTTAAGAGTGTCGCGAAAGGCCCGGTTGAAGGTCCAACCTTTCGAGTTCTTTTACAAGGCTTAGAAAAACTGAAGGAGCGCTGCAATAGGTGTGTGAATCTGAGAGAGGAATATATTGAATAAAATCATAATTAACTGATCCTCTTGTGTTTTCTTTTACCCAAATGCAGGACCTTTTCAGCACACTCTCATATCTGAGTGAATGTACAATTGGGTATTATGATGTACAACAACAAAACTCCACACACACGTAACTATACATCGACCTGCATTCAACGACGTGTGTATGTCATTTGACTGCGGCCATGCTGGAGCACCACATTTAGTCGAGCAAATCGTCCCCAGCACTTATTCTTTGTAAGCCTAATACTTGTTCTATCGTCTCTTTTGCCGGACTGGTATGTTACGGGGACGTAAACACATCAGCATCGGTTGTCAATCGATGCTGGGGGACAAACACACATACATACATACATACATACATATATATATATATA
>NC_068991.1:25113195-25115027 GCF_001194135.2 Octopus bimaculoides
CTCAGAACGTAAAGACAGACGAAATACCACTAAAAAGAGAAGGGATATTGTAAATATTTTAAAAAATGAACTGACTGTAAGTAATGTCATTTCTGTAATATCAGGTGAAGTAAATTTGATCAAGACACTTTCCTGTCAGAGGGGTAGTCTAAATTTATATTGCTTTCAAGTTTTGGCGCAAGGCCAGCAATTTCAAGGAAGAGGTTAAGTCGATTGGATCGACTCCAGTGATTTACTTGTACTTATTTTATCGACTCCAGAAGGATGAATAGCAAAGTCGAGCTCGGCGGAATTTGAACTCAGAACGTAAAGACAGACGAAATGCCGCAAAGCATTTTGCCCGGCTTGCTAACGATTGTACAAGCTCGTCTCCTGTAAGGATTAATTTATACTGTTTTCAAATTTGACACAAGGCCAGCAATTACGGGGCAAGGGGTATGTCGATTGCATCGACCCCAGTGCTCAACTGGTACCTATTTAATCTACCCCAAAAAGATGAAAGACAAAGTTGGCCTCGGTGGAATTTGCACTCAGAACGCGACGTCGGACGCAATGCTACTAAGCATTTTGTCTGGCGTACTAATGACTCTGCCAGCTCGCTGACTTCGGATAAATTAATATTAACACTTGTTTGCTTGTGCATCCGTCCATCCGCCAGTCTGACTCTGCGTCTGTCCGTGTGTGTATATATATGAATAGATGGGTATGTGTATGTAATGATGTGTGTATGTGTGTGTGTGTGTGTGTGTGTGTGTGTATGAATAGATGCGTATATATATGTATGTAGTGATGTGTGTGTTTGGGTTTGTATGAATAGATGGATATAAATGTGTATGTGAGAGCGCGTTTTGGCATTTCATTGATGGTTGCTAGATCGTGGTTTCAATTACTAAACCGTGTGGTGCGTTTGTTGTTCTGGAAGAAATTGCAGAACCTTGTTTTTCGGAGTGTGTGAGACTACCATTCATATGTGCATGCAGTGATGTGTGTATGTGTGTGTGTGTGTGTGTGTGTGTGTGTGTGTGTGTGTGTGTGTGTGTGTGTGTGTGTGTGTGTGTGTGTGTGTGTGTGTGTGTGTGTGTGCGTGCGTGCGCGCGCGCGTATGGTTATGTGTCTGTTCACATGCATATATATGTGTGTTATGTAAGCAGAAAGATGGAAAGAAATACACGTAAAATGACAAACACAGAGTAACAAACATACACGAGGGAGACACAAAAATTATACGCACTCTTGTTTTACAATGTATTTGCACAAAAGTAGGGGATAAGCAAGTACGTCATTTTTCTAGACAGTCTTCTTCCTTTTCGATGCACTTCGTTCAGCTGTCCACAAGTTTGCGTATTTCCTCCAAGAAGAAGGTTATCGGTTGGTCGTGGAACCATTTATGCACCGTTTCCTTCACATCTTCATCCGTAGGAAATCGACGACCCCGTAAACTATCTTTGAGTAAACGATCACGTGACCACAATAGTACCAACTATAAGCACGTATGCGCAGAAGGCTGTGTGACAATTATAAAGAAATGTTATGGCGAAAGTGCGGATAATTTTTTACTTCCCCTCATAAACACACACATATATACAGATAAATAGAAAAAGAAAGAAATAAACAGATGAAAAACTGCACACATATACACACACACGCACACAGAGACACACACACACACATAAACACACACACGCACACACAAACACACATGATGAGTGCGTACATGTGTGTATGTGAAAATGCATATGGAAGAGAGGATGAATATTATGGCCAAGCGGCCCTATAAATACATAGACCAGCAAACAGCTGAACACAGATGAACCCACAATTTCATATATATA
>NC_068991.1:25115770-25119315 GCF_001194135.2 Octopus bimaculoides
TATATATATATATATATATGTATTTACGCACTCTGCACATACACTCATACGCACACATATCTTGTGGTTTTGTTATCTAAGCATACATAGACACTTAGACAAATACACGTACTCACATTGACATGCAAAGCAATATATTAGGTTGCCATGTTTACAAGTAACGGATATTGAAACCAGCAAAGAAACTTATACTTAGTCACTTAAACCAAGAAACTATTTGCTAATATATATTCTAACTTCTCCGAAATGGGGTTCACTTGATTGCAAATTGTTGTGAGCAGAAGTCGTACAATGAAAAACACTAGAACGATGTCTCCATTGATAGTAAAACTCAGCTGAAAGCAAGCCGCCATGTTTCTTTTTCTTGTACTTTCGTCCACTCTATCTCTTTTTTTTTGCACATACTCTTATGCCCCTTTCTCTATATTGTCTGTCTCTCAGTGTTTATTAATACTCTGTATTTTATCTTCCACTGTCGTTCTATCTCTCAGTTTCTGTCTTTCTCTCCTTTTTTATACTTTTTCGTATTTGCCTTCATTCAAGGTATTCATCTTTCAGTTTGTGTGTGTGTTTGTCTCTCTGACTAAATGTCTCTGTGTAGTCTCCCTATCTTTACATATATCTGCTTCTCACCGCGTATCATTTCATTCCCCACCTCTTACTATCTGCACATGATTAAATATCTCCATCTTACTCTCTTTCTGTGCCTGTCTTATTTTAACCCTCCTGTAAGTTCTCCGTCACTTTCTCACAACTCCATGTTCCCCACTTTTCTCTACGATATTTTATTCCCCATATTGAAACTGATAACAGCTCTGGAAACTCGCTGAAATTTCTAAGAAATTAGATTTTTATTTTTACTGTTACAGTTATGTAGTACTTTTATGTTGTTACTGTTATTATTATCTTACTAAATTTTAATTTGTGAGAAATAATCCGTAGAAATATCCATGGAAATCGATATTTCTAGTGAAATATACAAAAGCCGGATCCATTTTCTCCTAGTCATAAACTTTAATATCCGGATTGATTTCATACACAATATGGACTCCAGTGAAATAGCGAGATAACCAATAATAAAAAAAAAAGACAAAACAAAAGCAAAACAAAGAACAAAAAAACTAAAAAACCCAAAAAAGTCACAACAACGAAAACACAGCTGAAAAATTCAATGACTTTATTAAAATTTGTTCTATTGCTGAAGGATTTTTATTGCTACCATTAACCTATGGATTGGAATCAATCAACGTCTCGTATCATTAAGATCATTATATTTTCTGACTTGTTTTATTACATTTTGTTGCTTTTATTTGAACAAAATAATCCAAATTGCCAAAAAATATAAACAAAAGCATTTTTAATATCATTATTATTATTATTATTATTATTATTATTATTATTATTATTATTATTATTATTATTATTATTATTAAAGGCGGTAGCTCGTCAAAATCTGTAGAACATCGGAGTGGTGAATAGTAGAACTGGTAGATCATCAGGATAAGGATGTGGTGCAATATTAGGTTGAGGGTATGGTAGAATTGTCAGAGAGAGTTATGGAAAAGCAGAATCGGTAGAGAGTTGTGTAGAATGTCTTGAAGTATTTCTTTTGTTTCTTTATATTCTGAGTTCCAATCCTACTGCAGTCAACTTTATAGTTCGTCTTTCAGGAATCAATAAAATAAAGTACCAGCCATGAACTGAACTAAAATTTATCGAGAAATCCTCCCCCAACCAAATTTGTAGTCTTGTGTCTATTTTATTCTTTTATTCTTTTACTTGTTTCAGTCATTTGACTGCGGTCATGCTGGAACACCGCCTTGAAGGGTTTATTTTTGTCGAAAAAATCGACCTCAGGACTTATTTTCAAAGGCTAGTACTTATTCTGTCACCCTTTCTTGTCAAACCGCTAAGTTATGGTGACGTAAACACATCAACACCGGTTGTCAAGTGATGAGGAGAGGGACAAACACAAACACAAAAACACACACGTACGCTCGCGCGCGCGCACACAGACGCATATGCATATATATTTGATCCTTTATATTGAACACTCAATATTTCATCTACATTCAATACTTTATTTCATGGTGCCATCCATTTTTATTTTATTTTATTTTATATTATATATTGTATATTATATTATATATTGTATATTATATTATATATTGTATATTCCATATTCTATACCCCATATTGGTTCTGCAGGAATATAAATAAAACATAAAAAACAGACAGTGTTGGAACTCTTTTAAACAAAATAATATATTCCTCTATACACAATCATACAAAAAACCACCGTTTTTGTATTTATTTTTACTCGCATATATATATATATATATATATATATATACGACGGGCTTCTTTCAGTTTCCGTCTACCAAATCCACTCACAAAGCTTTGGTCAGCCCGAGGCTATAGCAGAAGACACTTCCCCAAGGTACTACGCAGTGGGACTGAACTCGGAACCATGTGATTGGGAAGCAAGCTTCTTACATACGGCCATGCCAGTTAGCAGTTAGTATTTAGTCACATCCCTTTGTGCTCTATGTTCAAAATCTGCTGTAGTTGATTTTGCTTTACGTCTCTTGAATAAGGTACTCGTTAATTACTAGGGTCAGTTTAATCGAGTGGTCCCTTCCTATAAATGTGTGGGCCCCGTGTGTTGAAACTATTCGCCTGCTGAACGTCAGTACTAGTACCACCATCCCAATATAATCAAACGTTGTTAATTTCATTGGAAACAATAAATTATTGCGTGGATCTAAGTATTCAAGGAGTGGAACGTACAATTGCCTTTAAAGCCAGACTGTTTCATGACCCCAGCAGAGAAAGCGTTGCTTCCGAGGGTGGTGAGAGAGATGCGCTGGAACAGCTACCCTGACTCACAAGGCGTGCACTGAAAAAAAGAAAACAAACAAAAAAACCCCCTTCAGATTCACCGTTTTTCGACAAACGTTTCAACGGCAAACGTATAGTGATACTGGTGATGGTGATGATGCTGGTGATAACGATGATGACAACAGCTACCATGCTGATGAAAATTTTGATGACAATGATGAGAATTGTGATGATGAAGTGTGGACAATATTGTTTGTGGTAATGATTATGACAACAACGATAATGGGGATTGATGAAAGGGATAACGTGGATGAACACAAGGGGTATGATAATGTCTATCTATATAAGAGACCATTATTATTAATATATCATCATCATTATCATTATTATCATTATTATCATTATTATCATTATTATCATCATCTTTATTTCTACATATGAAAGATTTTCTTTATTTTTAATATTGTTCTTGTTCTCATCATTATACCTTACGAGTTTTCTTTTAACTTGTACATTTAAAAAAAGATAATATTCTTTCGTTTTCATGTTTGAAAATTGTATTTTATTTTTCCAGATAACTTTCTGCTGACATTAAATTATATTCCACGTCAAGTGGTTAATATATATAAACCTGATGATATGAAAATATGCTGTTAGAATTGTTTTAGAGGGAGAAAGCGGGAGGGAGAGAGAGAGAGAGAGAG
>NC_068991.1:25119586-25122323 GCF_001194135.2 Octopus bimaculoides
TATATATATATATATATATATATATATATATATATATATATATATATATATATATATATATGTATGCATTTGTATATAGGTGTGTATGTATATGTACATGCATGCATGCGTGTATAAACATATACCCAAACGTGTATATCTATCTGTCTATCTATCTATCTATCTATCTATCTATCTATCTATCTATCTATCTATCCATCTGTCTATCTGTCTATCTATCTATCTATCTATCTATCTATCTATCTATCTATCTATCTACCTATCTATCTATCTATCTATCTATCTATCTATCTATCTACCTATCTACCTACCTATCTATCTATCTATCTATCTATCTATCTATCTATCTATCTATCTATCTATCTATCTATCTATCTATCTATCTATATTTGTATTATAATATATTGATGTATTTGTAAGCTTATTCTATTCATGTTGAAATATGAAGTTTCTATCAGGCTTCTACTTTTTTTTAGCATTGTTTATTTCGTTTTGTTAAATAAATGTGTAAAATTTATCACCCTTATATACTTGTCACCTCTATGACGCCGACGACGACCACGATGACGACGACGACGACCACCACCACCACCACCGACGACGACAACAACAACAATAACAACAACAACCATCTAGTGTCCCTGCAACAACGATTGTAACCATTCCGGAATATTGTTACCACCTCCACTATAACAACAACTACTACTAGTATCATCTTACAATTTCCATTTCCATGGTCATCATCTTCCCGACCCGCACCTGAACTGCCGACGACTAATTACACAGTGTAACAAAATTTTTTTCTTTGTCTTTGGTCAATAAGCGCTGTTTTCTGTTTGCTTCTATCGAGAAATCAAAGGAAATGACTGCTATTCCTTTTAAACTTTGCTTTTGTGACCTGGACATTAGTGTTCTGAAACTGTCTCTATTTCCCATTACATTTCAGACAGATTCAGCGCCGAGTTACTGAAGCAGAAATATCATTATAACAAATATTCTGTTCAATACTACAGATTTACTTATCAGTTGCTTGACCATAACCACTTGAGCATCTTCCTTAGTGACTGACAATATGTGCCTCTCTGATCATGACCAGGAGTAGTCGGGTGGGGAGCATCATAACGATGTGTTGATAAAGGTTCTTTGGGGTTTGAATAAATGTAACAAAAGCAAAGTTTGAAGGAAATGTTAGCTATTTTTCATACTTTCTAAAGGTAAGCAAATAGGAAATACCAGTTGCTACACAAGGACAAAAATCGTGTTACACAGTGTTATTAATATTCTTACTGTTATGACAATTACTTGTCACGTTTACCCCCATCATCATGATAATCAGCCTAAGATTTTGAGAAAAATCTTGGTCTCTCTAAGAATTTAGCGCCTCTAAATCCCAGCCCGCGCTTATTTGTCGCTTATGACAGTTTCAATTTGGCCGCTGTATTTAAACAATTTTGTCTTTAATATTTTAGAAAACACAGGTATGGACACAGTAGACAATATTGTTGCTCAAATAGATAACACAAACATTAACAATGACTATGAGCACAAGCAACAGAACCGGAAACCACGCTCCTCTAGTATTACTTCAACAGCCAATCAACCGGAAGTCCGTGCTTGGCTTCAAAGAAATGGCTTCACATCTAAGTAAGTTTGCGTTCTTTTTGATTGATATAACAACCGATCTTTCCAATATATATATATGCATAAAATATGCTTACTTTGCTTATGATAACCGATACAAAATAAACGTATATATATATATATATATATATATTATAATAATAATACAAATAATATGTGAGTATATGCATATATACGTACATGTATGTACATACCTACATCTACATGTATATATAGATGCATATCTGGGTACAGGACGTCACAAAAAAAAAAGCGTGGACAGAACATAAGCAGATCACTAAGAAAAAAGAGGCAGCCAGAATTTTGGATAGTTCTTTATTTAGCGTTTTCATCAATTCATGAGGAATTTTCAAAATCTTCATTTTTGAAAAATCCTCATGAATGGATGAAAGCGATAAATAGAGAATTATCCAAAATTCTGACTGCCTTCTTTTTTCTTAATATACAATACACCACTTCTCCAACCACTCTCTCTCTCTCTCTCTCTCTCTCTCTCTCTCTCTCTCTCTCTCCACACACACACACACACGCACGCACGCACACACGCGCGCATGCATACACACATATATATGGACCATAAAAAGTTAGGTGGTATGAGAAGTGAATATATTTATTTGACCACTTGATATCGGTAGGGTTACAGCCGTTTCGGATATCATACCTCTGAACATTTTATGGTTTATATACCCCTCATAAAATGATATCATCGATTGTATCTCCTGAATTTCAGTTGCATAGAACTCTGCATTATATCCTTCGTAATGGATTTCCATGTGCTATAATAGCTGGGTCAACTAGAGGAGCTTTGTGTGAAAGCCATAGGATTATATGAACCATATATTGCACTAGAAATATATATATATGTATTTATGTATGTATGTATGTATATGTGTGTGAGGTTGATCTACTCTAGTTCAGTTCAGATTGAGTAGATATTAACAAAGCACCCTTACCATAAGCATTTCGTCTTTTGCTCAAATAATGTACCCAGGACTGCATCATCAACGTGTTAATATTTTAAGGCGGCGAGCTGGCAGAAACGTTAGCACAGGATGAAATCTAAAGTTTGACGAATATATATATATATATATATATA
>NC_068991.1:25122889-25123816 GCF_001194135.2 Octopus bimaculoides
TCTCGTTCAGGAGATGATAGCCTTGAAAATAAACCAAGTGGTAGACCAAAATCAGATATTCGGCATGATGGATTAAATGCTTTGACTGAACAAAATCCGAGAACAAAGGTTCGAAAACTTTCATCAAAACTCCAAACATCTCCCACAACTGTTTTTGGACACCTGTAAAAACATTGGAAAAGTCAAGAAAACGGACAGGCTTATTACACATCAACTGAACGAGGTTCAAGAAAACAGACGCCTCGAAGTGTGCTCCTTATTGCTTTCTCGACTGGAAAAAGACCATTTTTGTATCGTCATTACTTGTGATGAGAAATCTCAAATCCACTAGTGCACCCTAAAAAGTTAGTGGTCACTGTGTGGCGGTCTGCGAAGGGAGTTATTCATTATTCATTTTTGCAACAAGGAAAATTAGTAACAGCAACATCGTATTGCCAGGAAATTGATTATATGCATGAGAATTTGAAAAAGAAGCAACCCAAACTAGTGAATAGAGATGGCCCAATTTTGCTCCACGACAATGTACCACTTCAAACTCCTCAGGCTACGGTCCAAAAGTTGCAGAGCCTGAATTATGAGATTTTGCAGCATCCTCTCTATTCCTTTGATCTGTCTCCTACTGATCATTATTTATTTAAGAATTTTGAGCTTTTCATAAGCAATAAAACATTCTTAGAGAAAAGGTAATTGAAGCATTCTGACATTTTATTACAAGAAAAAGATGAATTTTTTTAAAGATGGAATATATGACATAGAGAAACGTTGAGCAAACGTCATAAATGAACATGGATCATACTTTGATTAAATAAATCAGTTCTTTAACACTTCTCAAACATTTTATTGTTACCTTTCAAATACATTTCATGTAAAATAATTTAAGATATATATTTATATACATACATACATACACACACACACACACACACA
>NC_068991.1:25124181-25130185 GCF_001194135.2 Octopus bimaculoides
TATATACATGGATAAAAACAGTTTGATTCAAATTCCTTGGTACTCTGAGTTTCAAGCATATCGCTAGTCTTCGGGCATTGGGGTCTGAATGAGAGTTCGGTTGAAGAAAGTTAATGTTTACTACTGGACGTTAGCCTGTGATTGATCGAGAAAGCTCATGTGGTGTCGCAGTTTGATGTTGGTATTTCAGTGATAACAATTTCTTGGAAAATAGCGCATGGTGACGTGTATATATATATATATGGTTCAAATATACAAAAGCCCAAAGACAGAGACAGGGGAGGGAACAACAAGCGAAGTGTATTAGCTTGACGCTCGGGAAAACTGGAAAAGTCTTTGATGTTTCGAGCTTACGCTTTTCGATTATACACATACACTACAGATAACCCTAACCTTATGTTTGAGGAATCGATATATCCTTAGAGATTTAGACTTGTTTCGCTATTCTCGTACCTTTTCAAAAATATTTCATAAGAATCCACAGGCGTAAGATATCGTTCTGAACGTATACTCATACACCCATACACATAATGTATTTTACTGTATACATTGAGGTGCATACAATAAACATCGATATAATTGCAACATCAGATGTAATAAGGTAATGAATGTAAACCATGATGCATAGAAATACAAATCATGAAACATATTTAAATATATATATAACTTTCACAGACATAAGCTCTTAATTTTATTGTAATCATTATTGTATGATATTGTTTCCAGAAGTAACATTGCTTTTGTGCACTCAGCTTTTGTACTCTAAATATAGACACATATATATATTTAGGCATGATAGATCAAGCGCGCATGTGTATAATGAATCGTAAAAGAAATGCTATACTTGCAGATATTTCACGTAGTATTCTATTTAACGAAAAATCAATAACATTAAATTAGCATTTTCTTTTGATATAGAACCTGCAATATTCTCTGGAAATATGATGGCCGCGAGTTGTTCGCTTTAACAATGAATGAGCTTGAACAAATGCTTGGTCATGAGGAAGGTTACAAACTTCAGTGTCACCTGGATGCTCGCAAACATAAGGCAAGTATAAATACGTAATTCACTGAAGGGCGGAGACTTAGCGGAATGCGTATACCTTATCTTATCTCTTATCTCTTGTCTTTTACTTGTTTCAGTCATTAGACTGAGGTCATGCTGGGGCACCGCCTTGAATTCTTAGTCGAATGAATCGACCTCAGTATTTATTTTTATTAAGCCTGGTACTTATTGTATCAGTCTCTTTTGCCGAACCAACCGCTAAGTTACGGGGACGTAAACACACCAACAACAATTGTCAAGTGGTGATAGGGGGTCAAACACAGAAGCACAAGCACACACACACACACACACACACACACACACACACACACAAGCACACACACACACACACACACACACACACGCGCACGCACGCACACAACGGGCTTCTTTCAGTACATTATCCACTGTATCTTCCCTTCCTTAGGATGGTGATGTGAAATTAAGAGATTTGGTTTGTTATTTGTAGTAGTGTCTCCTTAATTGGTTCACCACTTTCTGAGTTTAACTCTGTTCTGTCTCTTGGTTATGTTTTTACAGAAGAAACTGGGGTATGCTAATGAACTGGAAGCTGTTCTACGATTCCGCAGGGGACCACCCGAAAAGTAGATAGGGGTAAGTACACACACGCACACACAAAAAAGCAAATTTAGACACGCATTCACACACAAATAGTTGTACAAACAAAAGAACACTGAACGAATGTCGTAGAGTTTAAATGTTGGATATAATCTAACAGTCGACGTTTCAATCGAAATATGGACATTATGCTTCCATTGGATTTTCAAATTGCTGACACTGTGTGTCAGTTGCAACCCTTGACAGAAATCTTATCCTTTTTCGTTGACGGGGCAGAATTTGAACTGTGAACGCACAGAGTAGAAAAGAATACCGCATGGCATCCTACTGATGTTCGAACAGTTCTACCAGTCGACTGCTCTGAATCCACAAAAAAAAGTATGAAGTTGACCACGTGGGATTTGAGTGCAGAGCGAAGTTCGGAAGAAATACAGCAAAGCATTCCTTTCAATGCTCAACTGACCTCGACAATTTGCCCCTCCTCTATGTATAGGCGCACGTGTTAGGTATCGAAGTGATTGAGGAGTAACCCGAGATGAAGTATTTTGCTCAAGAGCATAACGCACTATCCGGTCTGGAAATTGAAATCATATCTAGCGATCGTGAGTGCAACACCCCAACCACTAAGTCATGCGCTCTCACGATATATATATATATATATATATATATATATGTAATTACGCAGATAAACGGATTAGATATATTAAATACTAGCAGAGATACTCGGTGTTAGTTGGGGTTTAAATGGCATAGTTTGTATATATGGTACAGTTAAGTTGAAACGTGATACGGGAAGTGCAGCATTGACGACAAAACATTTGTGGAGTAAATGAAGGGCTAATGCGACTAAGTGACATGACATGCGGCTGTTTGAAAGATTCCAGACCCTAACCTTGTCATGGAAAAGTGGGTGGGGGTATGTAATTTTTGAACGCACCAAAAAGCTCTCAGTGGATATACTTTGCGGCTGTCGGTGCTGCCGCTACCACGCTGGATAATCAGCAGACACGGGGACTATATCTATGTGATAAATTAAGCATGTGGGCGCGCTCAGCAGCACCACATGAGAGAAATATACATGAAAGAAATGACATGGTAAGTTTGGGATTGGCAAGGAAGCGCTTGAAAACAACACTGTCATGCGATATTTCGGTTTGGAATCAATAGTCGTGGCTCAACCATGCATCCCGCGTAAACAGCGTGCGACTATTGTGAGAACAACTCAGCTCCCAAACGAAAACAATTCTGCATGCAGCGTCAGGGTACACAAGGTCACATTAAGGACAGTCTCTAACTAACGTGGTTGGGTCTTAGACAGCATAAATTAGTAGGCTAATGTATATGCAATATTTCGTGTGTAATCAATAGCTGAAGAGTATTTGTATAGGCTTCGTCTATGCTTAGAAGGAAGACTTTGATACTGAAGCTATAAGAAAATAATTGAATAGTTGCTCAGGATTTAACATATGTTAGCATATATTTCATAATAAACATAGTGCGTTCCAAACGGTTTTTATTCCAACAAATTGCTACCTATGGTACCACGGGAACAGGCTATTATTGCTACCACTTAGACAACGCAGTTTGAAGTTTACATCGGTTCATCCATTTAATACAACCTACTTATATCGTTTCAGTAACTGTTTTTTCCAGTTTGAACAGAATCAATGCGTGGACCATGCGGGCATCGTACGTACCCTAGGAAAGTGGGGTTTTCTGCCCTCAGGGGCCCCATTACTCATTATGTGAAAAGTTTTAAGAGTCTAAAACCATCTCTGGAACATAAGTAATGTATGTTCTCAGTTTGGAGAACATCAGTTGCGAACGTCAGAAGTTCTGCAGGTTTACACACACACGCACACACACACACACACACACACACACACACACACACACACAAGTCCTCAGTTATATATATATATAGATAGATAGATAATAGTACGGACATGAATTACAAAATATGTATATATGTAGACATGCAAAACGAGAGAAAGCAAAAAGTGGAGACTTTCAGACGATGAATATTTAAGTATAGATAAATAGATATTTATATTAATAGATAACAGGTGGAAGAAAAGCGTTATAAGTCTAACAGCTGTTTCTGAGGGCTCGAAGATCCATCATAATGTTGGTAGATGTAGTTCATCACAATATGCGGCTGTAGTGGAAGCAATCAACATTAGATAAGATGAGCCTTCGTTATCAGGGTAGAGAAGATCTTACATTACAGTTTCAGTTCTGAATGCATTTTGCGTTTTTAAGTTTCATGCCACAGAACATTTTCCTGCAATTCACGAGGCAAATCAATGAAATCTACATCAATTATTCAAGTATATCATTGTTGATTTTATGATTTACTATCCCATTCAAAACCTTCTGGCCACACAAAACTCGGTTAAAGTGTGGAAAGAGGCACAACTCATTCTTTATGAAAAGTTTGAGGTCAATTATTTATTTTTGGGTGATTAAAATAAAGAACGGATAAACTGTCAGAAAATTAGCGATCTTTGTATTTGAATATTTGTAATAGAGAGAATTTATGTAAAGTTCTATCCAATATAATTAACAAGTACTGCAAATAATTATAACTGGTCACAGATGCTCAGAATATTTGATTTCCATTGTAAATCCTTGTTTGCATAATCAAGTTTAATGAGCAATATATTTCACTTGGATTTTCTGCATTCGGTTGATGACCGTTTTGAAGCTATTACGTAAGATGATATGTGAAGACAGATTCTAACTATAAACGTATTAGTCGTAATAAATATCTAACCATGTCAAGTAACGAATAGTCAGAATTTATTCACAATAAATTAAACTACAATCCACTACACACACACACACACACAGACACAAACACACACACACACAAACACACACACACAAACACACACACACAAACACACAAACACACACACACACACACACACACACACACACACACACACACACACACACACACACGAATGTACAATCATATGTATATAGCAAATTTACAGTAAATTACACACGTACACATTACCCAAACCTGTGAGATGGAGATTAAGTTTATCGAAGAAGTGAATCGTCACAATCAATGTTTTATATATATATATACAAATAAATGCATGGAATTTTGATACAATATAAAGGACATAATGGAAGTTGATATGCACAAGTCAAATTTTGCAACACCACTACATCACATGTGAAAAATGACATCGCTTAAATGGCAGCCATTTTCGGCTTTGCTCTTTCCAAAACTTGCACCATAACACCCTCAAGAGTATCAGACCCCACTTCTCTGATTCCTCTATTGGTAATCTCCTTCAGTTGCACCAGGGTCTCCGGTTTGTTGACGTAAGCCCTCTCTTTCACGTATCCTAACAAGAAAATATCCGAGTTAGTCTAGTCTGGGGAACGTGAAGGCCATTCAAAGTAGACCTCACACATGGTTCCAGCAAGATGGCGCAGCTGCTCATACCGCAAGAGAAACAATGCAGTTGCTACGGCAGTGCTTTGGAGAGAGAATAATCTCCCTTTACGGTAATGGCAACTGGCCTTCACGTTCCCTAGACTTGAGTAACCCGGAATTTTTCTTGTGGAGATACCTGGAAGATAGAAATAAGATGATAATTTATTTTCGAACGCAGAGACGCCGGTTGAACAACAGAAATATTGTGTAAATTACCCTGACAAAGCGGAAAAAATTGTCAACAATCAGCCATGGCAGGTTCTTGACAAACTTTACCGCTTTCTAACGGTGTCTCTGCGTTCAAACATAAATTATTATCTTTGTATCTTACAATATACAGTTCAACGCTTATAAAAAAATGTTAGTTTGTTTATATTATATACACGTAGTTATATATATGTGTGTGTGTTACATACATATATGTATGTATGTATAACGAGAGAGAGAGAGAGAGAGAGAGAGAGAGAGAGAGGGGGCGTGGGAGAGATTTTTCTTGTTTTATCGTTCTGTTGTCCGAGTGAATAACAGAGTGTGGAATCGTTCTTTATATCCGTGATTCTTGGTTTGATTTCTTATGTCATTAATTTTTATTGTCTAATACTGCAAAAGCGTGTGCAGCGGACACACACACTCGAACATTCATACATGCATACGTGCGTGCCTCTGTGTGTGTGTGTGTGTGTGTGTATATATATATATGTGTGTGTATGTGTGTGTGTGTACGACTTTGAGAGAGACATTTGTGTACACACTAAACATAAGAAATAATAAAAATTGACCGTTTGGCGAAACTTAAAATCATAAACGATAAGGAATGATTGCAAACAGATTTAACCCAGATCAAAAGGCAATAACGAAATAATGGGAGGAAGGGAGAGAGAGAGAGAGAGAGAGAGAGAGAGAGAGAGAGAGAGAGAGAGAGA
>NC_068991.1:25130266-25137308 GCF_001194135.2 Octopus bimaculoides
AGAGAGAGAGAGAGAGAGAGAGAGAGAGAGAGAGAGAGAGAGAGAGAGATGCTTACTTTATATATACCTATTCATTCCATTAAAGTTCTTTATTGTATTTCTGTTCTTTCTTTTTAGAATGAAAACCTGTTAATTTCATCATTCTTTTGTGAAACTAAGCGATGAAACTGCTTTTTAATTATAACTATGAAGTTGTTTGTAATAATGATAAGTATTATTATGGTAAATATCATTATGATGGGTGAAGAAATATATAATGTTGAGAAACAGTCCTGAAATATCTGAACATTGTTAGGAGTTAAACATATCCTTTTTGTTTGTAGTATATATATTTTAATCTTTAACTGGTTTTTGTCATTGGATTGCCGTCATACTAGGCAATTATGGTCTTTAAGCGGGTATTTTAATCGATTTTATCGATCATAGTACTTATTTTAAATCTGGTGTTGGTCTTATAGATATCTATCAAATCACTAGGTTACAGGGTTTTTTAAAGGGTAAAATTCGACATAGTGGTAAACATAAATGCTACGAACACAAACACACGCACAGACAAACAATAAGAAATATCGAACAACCACACACATGTGTTTGTGTGTATGTGCGCACGCGCATACTACGTGCAGAGCAGAGCAAAATACGTGATTCATTTGTCTTTCTTTCCTGGTCATCAGTCAACCTCAAATTCTCCACCGTCTTCCTCCCTTTCTCATTCTTGATGTTGGTCAACCATCCACTTTGTAATACTTCGTTTCCCTTTCACTAGAGATAGGCAAGGCGGTGGTTTTTCAGTATACGACCGTATTCTTCCGGTTATCATATCACGTTACATAACCAAACTACTTCCGCCTTTAACAATTAACCAAACCATTTCCGCTTTTAACAATTAACTGAAGAGTCTTTTTTTAGTTCGCCACAATTTCTCCACAATTTCTTTCCTAACACTCTTTAGTTCGATCTTCCCCCTCTCCTTATGTAATACGACCCCTCATACTATTACACTTCAAAGGTCATAATCTTTTATCTCTTTCTCACTTTCAACATTCAACATCCATGATTTGCACCCATAAAGTGCAATTGAAATTATTATTGCTCATAAAAGCTTAGTTCTCCTTGTTATTGTAATCTTTTGATTTTACCAGACTGGTCTAGTTTTACTAAAGCCCCTGCAACTGGGTTTATTCCGCCATTTTATGTCTTTGATCTCACATCTTCTGATATTGTTCTGAAATATCTTAAATCCATGGCTAATTTGAGGCTCTTCATTACCATTTCTCTATTTGTTGCTTCTTTTTTTTTTTCAGATCAACATTATACTGATTCTTTTCGCAGTTAACCATGACGTTTTCTTTCATTGCTAAATTTTTCCTATATTGTTCTTTTAAATTTACCTTAGCAAAATGGAGATTACTGGTATTTATATCACCTATTTCAGTATTCCTTCCAAATGATTGACCTCAGGTTAACCCTGATATTGGAGACCTGTGACATCTAGTTGGTCATCTTGATGTCTCTAGTCAGTCATGAACAGAATCTAGTCATGAACAAGTCTGCCTCTCTGTTTGAGACTTCACAAAGTGACATGTCTCGTCCTGTCAAAAATCTAGTCATTAAGAAATGATAGAGATGGTTAATTACACCTCAAAGCGATATCTCTAATGAATCAACCTTCAAAGTCCTTATACTATACTTGCTAGAAATCAATCTCTGATCTCTCGTTGACAAAGCGACATTATAAATACTGGACAGTTAAGTCAGAGCCAGAAAATATTTCAGATTCGATCAATTTGCTATTTACATGACAAAATTACGGTCTACATTGCAGTACTAGTCATATATAAGGAATGATGTTTCATACACAATGGTTTTTCGACCAATTGTATCAATAGACATCAACCACTGGTCCAGAAAGGTGCTGTTTCTTCATACTATTCTTCTATTGTGGAGACGCAATGGCCCAGTGGTTAGGGCAGCAGACTCGCGGTCATAGGATCGCGGTTTCGATTCCCAGACCGGGCGTTGTGAGTGTTTATTGAGCGAAAACACCTTAAGCTCTACGAGGCTCCGGCTGTACTCTTCCACCACAACTTTCTCTCACTCTTACTTCCTGTTTCTGTTGTGCCTGTAATTCAAAGGGTCAGCCTTGTCACACTGTGTCACGCTGAATCTCCCCGAGAACTACGTTAAGGGTACACGTGTCTGTGGAGAGCTCAGCCACTTGCACGTTAATTTCACGAGCAGGCTGTTCCGTTGATCGGATCAACTGGAACCCTCGACGTCGTAAGCGACGGAGTGCCAACACATTCTTCTATAGCTACAACACCACTGACCTGTAAACTTCCTCTCTCTGTTTCTTCTTCCGCTATTACATCACGAATCCAAAGATAAACTGTTTCTCGTCTCTAATTCTTCTACCACTGCCACGCAATCATCTCACAGAGATATTATCTTCTGTCTACCTCCTTTTCTACTGCTACACCACTGCCTCATAGATGTGCTGCCTGTCTGTGTCTCTCCCGCTGCTATTACAATGTAATCTGTCTCTCCGAAACAGTTAAATTTATTCCCATCTACCCAGGCATACGGTTATAGCCCTCTCTTCTCATACCACCTCCTTTTTCTCCTTTTCTGTCTCACTTCCCATACACGCATACACACACACACACACACACACACACACACACGCATGCATACACACACGCACGCATGCATGCACACATATGGTGGCCTAGCCATTAGACAAGATAAATCCTTGCTGCTTTGCATCTATTTTCGTGTGGAGATTGAAGAGAAAAGCAATTGAACATCCATCAAGGAAGATTATATTATGAAATCAAGAATTCTCCTGAATTAACATGAGATTAAGTATATAAAACAAACAAACAAACAAACAATCCCTTTTTTTTCTGGAGTTAATAAGACGGCTCTAAGTATTTGCTTCTGGCTAGAAGCATAAGACATAAAATAAAAATTACGAATAGCTTATATAATTATTATAGCATTAATGTATTTAATTATTATATAGTCATATAATTATACAATTACATCACTAACATATTTATTCATTCTTTCTACGTTCTGGGAGATTCGAACGTGAACATGCTGATTGCTGTTGTATTTCATCATCGGAGATCTCTTTTTAGCTTCTGTGTGTTCATAACACATACGATTCATTGATGAGGTGTTTCGACCTCATTGTTTGTCTCTTCAGTCAAAACTACATCAGAACAATGAATTTAAATACGAGATTTGGATCTTGTTTGCAGAAATCAGCAAACAAATTATCTACTGATACTTGCGATGTTTACTAAAGAGATAGTAATTCATGAGATGCTCGCAGAACAACGAGAATCCAAATGACAACGTATCCTATTCATTCTTAATACGTTCTCGCAGATTCGAACGTAAACATACTGATCGTGAATATGTAGGTAACTGCCAAACCGATAATGATTCATTGCGTGCACCTAATAAATTATATAATTACTGATGTTTTCATATAGATTTATATTTATACACAGACATACACCCGTGCGTATACACTAAACATACAACACACGCCCACACATATACACTCACACACACGCATACAGCTGTATACACACAGGACATAAATAAGAACAAAAAATTATTCATATTTATTTTAAAATTTGATATAAAAGAATATAATCTTGCTACAGTGTTTTCAGAAAGTCTCGTCCGAATAAAAAAATATGCAGCTAATCGGTATTAATTAATTTATAACATTAATTTGGTTAAATCTAATTAATTGATATCTAAATTTGAGTGCTGCTCACATGCATGGGACGATTTTAATGCTGGCTTACAAGCCATAGACCACATACAAAAGATAATGAATATTATATTAAATATTGAATTTTTTTCTGATCAATAAATATTTTGCTAAAATTCAAACGAATCTTTATGTTTGTTTCTTTTTTATCCATATTTTGTTTGCATTTTAATTTGAAAAATATATCTTAGATTTACCTAATTCATAATCTCAGTCGATTCAATGAAGGGCCTCTATGTAATCATTTGACCTACCAGAAATAACCAAACATCGTTCAAGTTACGCCCTACTGTCTTAAGTAGGGTATATACAAGATCTACGTGTATATGGATATTTTATATGTTGTATACACACCGTTATTTTAATCTATATTCAGCTTCGCACAAATCAGTGAAAGCTTTGTTTATTGATTTCTATATCGGGACGAGGATTCGAGTTAGCTCAGGCAGTCCGAAAGTTTATGTCACTGAGGAGACCAAATCAAGTCGAAACACAAGTCTCTGACGATCCGCTGAAAACATTCTCAGCGAGTTATATGTTTTTAACATACAAAGCAGCTTAAGAGAATTTTTCTGAAACGAAATGTTACAGCTAATGCCGTTCTACATTTGTATATACCTTATAATTACACACAAAGAAGTAAGAATGCACAGTATGGTAGAAGCCATAGCCATTCATTATAAAAAGGAGTACTGGTGGAATGTCCCAGTGAAGACCTCACTAAAAGGTAAGCACAACAAATCTGAGATAATGATTTGGGATAAGAAGAGAAACTGTGTATAGTTGTGGAAATTAGCTGCTCTGTGAATGTTAACATAAAGCTGAATGAAGATCAGTGAAAAAGAGGATGTCTATGCTGAAATATTGAGAAATCTGCAGTTACTCTATCCAGATTACAAGTTCAGGTTTAGACCTGTAATTATTGGGGCCCAGGGTTATGTAACACACTGCCTAAATACCAATCTTGAGAAATTAGGCTTCTCAAAACCAAAAAGGAGAAAGCTAATTCGAAGATTACAGATCTAATCTATCACTGGAACTGTAAAAATCTGTAAAACTTTCCAGAAGTTTATGATTTAAATATATACGAGCATGTCTAGATATGCAAATATATGCATGAGAATACATACATAAAACAAAACATACAGATCTGCACATACATATTTATATAATCATTATAAATCCAGCTTACATATATCAGAGATAATCAACTTTGTGGAGTACTTCACCAAATATCAGTTAAATACTACCGTCTTAGATCTCAATGTTTGAGTATTTTTGAAATTATAAGTAACATGGTTCGACAAGATTCTGTAATTGTACAAATATAAACAAAACAATTTATTGTATATTTATTACATTGGATACTTCCCAATTATACCTGCGAAACTGGATTAATCAGTATACATACATAAGCGCTTGGTGCATAGAAGCACACACATAGCTCATAGCAGACGAGAATCGTCTGTCGTGGGTACCGGAACTCTCATGTCAATTGATTTCAATCGACCGAAAATCATCAGTCACCGATTGCCAGCCAGATCTCGCTGCTTTTCAGTTACTGGTGTCGCAAACAGCCAGCAGGCTCATTGAAACTTAATATTCGAATTCCGTTGCCCATGACAGTCGACTCTCGTCTGCTACGATCTATGTGTGTGCTTTTATACATTAGGCGCCCATATGAGAGGATCTCTCAATGCTAATAACGCATATTCGGAGTTCTAACAAGATGTGTATGTTACATTGGATATAAAGATTACTTTTTGGTTTTAATGTCGCTTCCGTCGCTAATGATTAATACATATACGAGGGGCGGGGGCTGAAAAGTTCCTGGCTTTGGGTAAATGAAGATACAGGAGGATCAGTTAATTATGATTTTATTCAACATATTCCACTCTAAGATTCACACACTTATTACAGCAGTCCTTCAGTTTTTCTTAGCCCTGCAAAAGAACTCTGAAGGTTGGGACTCTAACCAGACCTTTTGCGATACCCTTAAAGCCAGGAAAGTTTCAATACCCACTCATTTGTATGTATCTATGCACACACAAACACGTGCGCACGGGCGCACACACACACACACACACACACACACACACACACACACACACACACACACACACACACACACACACACACACACACACACACACACACAATAAGCGATATCAGTGAGGTTAATTATTTAGAGACGCCTTATGCGTTAAAATTTGTAGTTTGTGTTAATATATTTAATATATGAGAAATCTAATTATATATACACTCTTAAGCAAAAAAGCTCATTAATTCAGTAATTAATGTATTATTCATTTAGACCAGTGGTTCTCAGTCGAGGTCCACATAACCCTTGGGGTTCATATGATATTTTGTTGTTGAAATTTATCTGCAATAAATTGCTTATACTGCTGTAATAAACAAAATATTTCAACAGTTTAATTATTATAATTTCTAATAATATTTAATTATAAAAATATAATAGGATTTTTTAAAACATTGAATGGCTATGAGCGTCCGCCGGAGTAAAATAGGAACCACAGGGGTCCATAGGTACAGAATGATTGGAAAAGACTAAGCTAATTAGACGATTGTAGATGTTTCAGCTCTATTAGATCTCTGTGAGGTCAACTTAGTTGTCGCCATCTATACTGGTGTCACCGTTGCCAGAACAGTCAATAACCACAGAACCATTCCCTCGCTGCTACCGTTCTTGCTATCTTCCTATAATTCCTCTACTCTACATCTGAATAAATTCTTCCATTGTTATCGTAGAGGTTTTGCCTTACAATACAAAGTTGAAGTTGGCATTGTTGTTGTTGTTGGTGTTGTTGGTGGTTTATTCCTTACTCGCCACCACAAGCTGCACTCCATTGCTGCTGCCATCATCAGCATCCTGTTAGTTTCGTCGTCAGTTGTCAAACCAGATCACTATAAAGCACGCCAACACAGATAGAAACACATAGAGCCATATAGTGCATACATACATACATGCATACATGCATACATACGTACGTACGCACGCACATACACATACATTCATATATATGTGTGTGAGTGTGAGCATGTACATGTTTGAGTTTTTTTTTTTTTTTGTAATAAAATTAAACATTCATCTGCTTCAGTGATTCTATATTAACAAGATTTTCAATTTCATGACATTAAATTCGAGAATATTGTTTTGAATTTAGGAAGAACAGTTATCATCATCATCATCATCACCACCATCGTCGTCGCCGATGTCGTCATCAATAT
>NC_068991.1:25137719-25148962 GCF_001194135.2 Octopus bimaculoides
TTTTTAGAAATAATTTTTATATTTATTTATTCCTCTATTCTCTTCATTAAATACGGCAATATTATTATTTCGAATTTAACCGAATGGAACTTTATTATTAATATCGTCACAATATAAACGCTGTTGATTCCTTAGAATCAAGAGAATAAAATGTATATTCTTTTCTTCCTCTTTCTCACTGTCACCCTAATCTTTATTTATCTCTGTGTTTCTTCTTCGCTTCTCCTCTGCTTATCTTAACCATTTATTCCATTCACTTCAGAAAGTGTTATCGAAATAAGATGTCAAGTGAAAAAAAAAAAAATTAATAAATAAAATAATCCATTCAGTATATTTCAAATAAATTCATTCTCTTCTCGCATTTTTAGCATCTATAATTCTTTTTCTTGCTGAGTCTGAAGAAAGAGTCCAGAACCCATGATGCCATGACCTTTCTTAGGCCGCCTGAGACCAGTGAGCTTGATGCCGTTAAAGCTCCGCTTTAAACTGTACCAGGTCGATGTTTGCAGGAAAGACATGAGCAAAGAGAAGATTTCAGAAGGAGACACCTATAATGAAGATAGAGAAAAATCGTATAGTAAAAAGAACTGAGATATCAAAGAAAGAACTAAAAGATATATGATACCAAATAAGACACCTGTTTATTATATGATAGGTATCAAGTAGAATGTGGAGGCGCAATGACCCAGTGGTTAGGGCAGCGGACTCGTGGTCATAGGATCGCGGTTTTGATTCCCAGACCGGGCGTTGTGAGTGTTTATTGAGCGAAAACACCTTAAAGCTCCACGAGGCTCTGGCAGGGGATGGTGGCGAACCCTACTGTACTCTTTCACCACAACTTTCTCTCACTCTTACTTCCTGTTTCTGTTGTGCCTGTAATTCAAAGGGTCAGCCTTGTCACACTGTGTCACGCTGAATATCCCCGAAAACTACGTTATGGGTACACGTGTTTGTGGAGTGCTCAGCCACTTGCACGTTAATTTCACGAGCAGGCTGTTCCGTTGATCGGATCAACTGGAACGCTCGACGTCGTAAGCGACGGAGTGCCAACAACAACATCAAGTAGAGTGATGATAGGCTGGTGAGTGGAATAGGATGTTTGGAAATGAAGACACAATGTATATGACAACGAGGTTAAATGAAGGAAGTGAGGGATGGAGTGAGAAAGACAGAATAAGAAGGATAAGAGAATAAACAGGAAACACGTGAGTAGGGAGTAGACTTCAGAAGGTTGTGTTCTGAGGAGGAAGTACCGAAAAATGTGGTTAGTGCATGGGTCGTGGCATTGGATGCAACAAAGGGGTTGAGAGGGAGAGAGACGAGGAGTTGACAATGTTCAAGTGAGCGGGGTACGAGACCAGCCAGGTAAGAGGAGCAGAAACCATTAGAGTAGCGACAAATATGTGAAAAGGGAGAGACAACACGCATGTGGATGAGAGGTTAGAGTTTAAATTAAGCTGCGAGGGGATGTACTAAGATTTCACAAGACGGAACAATGGGAAAAAATATATAAAATGTATTTTAGACCAGCATTTAGTCTGGCTATAGGGATTGTTACTTTGCTTGTTTGCTTCAGAACAACCCTAATTATGCAAACTTGTGATTAAAGCCCTTCCAGACGCGTTATTTTCAAGAACTGCGTAACCCGAACTGTATTATTAAACGCTTTTTTTTTTACCTTTAAGTTTTAAAGATAATCGGGATGAGGTATATTTTGGTTGCTATTTCTAGCCGATTGAGAGAGCTCATAGAAGTTTCTCCGTTGATTCATATAGCTCTGGGTAGTTTAGAACTATATTGTTTCGTGTCCAGTACTGCATCAGTTTCGTATACTCAGATGATATTGCCATTTCCGAAATCTTTAACCCAAAGAGAGAGAGAGAGAGAGAGAGAGAGAGAGAGAGAGAGAGAGAGAGAGAGAGAGAGAGAGAGAGAGAGAGAGAGAATGTTAATTATGGCAATTGCTGAAGAAGAGCTTCATTGGATGTAGGCTTCCAATGAACCCATCAATGGCTCACAGTATTTCTAATGCTGAGAGTGAGAGATAAGAGAAATTGTGCAAACCGGTGCAAAACAAATTTCACAAGAAACTTCGAAGGCTGCCCGTGTTTTCGGTTACATCGCCGATATTTTCATATTTCGTCGATGTATATCAGTGAAACACACACACACACACACACACTAAATCATAGCTACTATAAGTCACGAGTCTTCACATACACACATATACACACACATACTCTTTCTCTCTCTCTCTCTCTCTCTCTCTCTCTCTCACACACACACACATATAGACATCCTCTCAGACATCTCATCCTTGACCAAGTGGCGCAACCAGGATGTGACATTTAGGGGAAGAGAAAACAGTACTTGGCAGATATTCTCTACCGTTGGCTAGACAAGAATCGCTTTGTGGAATGTGTGACTTACGCAAAGACACGTGTTCGGTCCAGGAATTGAACCTACGACCTTGTGATAGTGAGTCTAACACCCTAATATTAGTCCCCCACACACAAACATACACACACTCATAATTTGAATTAATTTTTAGCAATTCTAGTTAAACTCAATGAAACAAACATGAATTAATACCTTAACTCTTAATCTTAACCTTCCAAAAAGTTCCCGAAATTCTTTTTAAATTTACACACACACGCACCACACACGCACCACACACACACACACACACACACACACACACACACACACACACATAAATCAGGAACTCTGCAAAGTCGGTTCAGTTAGTTAGTATGGGTCATTTAAGAACACATTTCGAGATCTTAGATATATCAGCGTTCAGCTGACTGGGTATGGTTAAAAAAAAAAAGACCTTTGATATTAATCAAATTGTAATAAGTAGGTATCTGTTACCACTACAAAGCTCTCAATCCTCCCTCCATTAATTCTCCCTACTCCACTTAAAAAAACAACAATAAAAAAAAAGCAGGATCGAAAGATGCAGTTTTCAATGAAATATTTTGTTACTTGGAATTCCCTGGAAAATTGTTGAAAAGAAGAACTAGGACGGAAAAAAGATCACTAATCCGAAATATTCCGAAATATGACTAGCATTGGATTCGATCCTGCATTCTGCAACATACGAATCTCAAATCACAATTCAGTCATAGTTTGATCATGTGCGCAACCGAGATTTTATCCAATGAATGGTTGTTGTTCACGTGATAGTTCGGTAGCCTGTCTGGAACTTTCCGTGAACACAGCCTATAAATACAGTCAATAAAGTCGCCAATTTCGCCCGAGACGCAGTGACGTTCCCCCATCTCATCAATTTTAGAGTGTTTTGGGTCGAGTTTGAATTACACTTTCTATATAAGTATTCCTTCGGCGTCATATTCGATCGAGGATATTAAAGAAGACATGACATTGCATCTGAATATTTATTTGATAGGTAAAAACTTGTCTGAGTATTGAATTTCGAAGAAACATTTTTCTTGCATGTCATATTACGATATTTCATCTTACTGTTTCCATTAATTGTATTGCATGAATTCCTCTCCTATTAATGTAGCAAATTAATTAGGTTCCAACACACACACACACAAAAAAAATTGTTACAACTCTTTACGTTGAATAAATGCTTCAGAATCCATAGTTACTCCCTTTGTGGTAGTCCAAAAAGAAATCTTGAAGGATTGTTGTAAATGACAGAACTAATGCTACTGAAAGGCATTACTATCAAAAGCCCATATACAACACAAGAAACAGGTTATTGTAGCAAGGGTGCTTGTGAAATGCATATAAACAGGTCAAAACTACCATCGCAATACGAGAAATACTGATTTATACATTTATGCCTGCGCACGGCTTCTGAATGCTAGATGTCAAGACCCACACATAAGCCAGAATTTAAAACTAACATTCAAATATTTTTTATAAGAGGCAAGGTACAACATTTGACAAGGTACAACGTTTTTAAAGTTTGAAGGCATAACCCTATCGAATACATAGCAAAGCAAACTAGTGATTATATTACATAAGAGAACAACAAAAGAAAAAAAATGATAAAAACCAAAGAACCGTTTATATTCTTTTCACTTCAGTAAGCACATTCCCATTCTTATTTGCGTAAGGCTATAGAGAAAGCTTTATCACTCCACAGACACCATATTGCCTTTGAAGGGAAGACGAACACCAGGGTAAACAGGGCGAAACAAAGAAAGATAATTGGTTCATTGACTCGGGATAATTCTCATACCAGTGTATATACAAATATATAAAACAATTACATAAGTGCGCGTTTACATTAGGTAAGTATTTATATAAGTGTGTGTGTTCATAGAAATATTAGTCGTTTATTCATATGTGCGTATGTGTGAATATATGTGTGTGTACATACATACATACATACATACATATATATAAAACAATTCTGCATGCTTACACATGAGTGCATATACATCTCGAAAATCGTTTGTGGCATTTACGCAATAGGGTTAGTAATGTTCAAGATGATAAAAGGAAATTGTAAGAGCTGAAATGACAAGATAAAATATTTAAGTGAAAGGTGAATGAAGATAAAACTATAATTGAGCTTCCAAAGTTCTTAGACCCCCCACCCCCCAAAAAACTTGTTTTCTTAAAATCAGTCTTTTACTATCCAATACAGAAATTAATACTGTTAATACTGTGAACTGATGATGCAAATATCGAAGTGTTAGGTTGTTAAGTTCAATCGTTAAAGTTTTCAAAAGAACTGGCTTCAAAGCTTCTTAATAGATGATGTTGTGTGAAGTATTCTCTTGCGTTCAAGTGAATCTGTTCGAGCTTGCAGTGGAGCTTATCAACAGCAAACACCAAGCACGACTGACAAAAACTGCACGATGAAAGATTTTCAACTCATTTTAGAGTTAATGAAAATACGTATGGGTACATGAACGTGACTAAGTCCGTGGCTTGAAGAACCAATGAGTGTTTATTTGTATGTCTTTATGTGTATGCGTGTGCGTGTACGGAATACTATTATTTTAAGAATACATACATACATACATACATACACACACACACACACACACACATATATATATATATATATATATATATATATATATATATGCATCGCCATCATTGGCAACATTTCTTACTGATGATAAGACCAAGAAGATCCTAAAATGTTAATGGATTAATGGATTTCGGAAAGCTATTGTCGCATACTAAACATAATGGAATAATAAAATCCTTAATATAAAAGATCAAACTCGAAAATAATGTTGTCTTTAATTAAACTTGTTTCAAAGGAAAATTGTCCCCTATTTATTGAGGAACACAAAATAAAGCGTTTCAAAGAACGATAATTAAATTCGTTGAAAGACTCCGCAACACATACAGGTGAACATGTATACATAACAAGAAAACTTGGATTGTCGTTTCCTAGAGAACAAGTTTGTCGTTTCTTTAGTAAATGCGTTTGAAGAAGAAAGCAGTTTATACAAAAGGCAGCTTCAATGAAGAGCCAGCGATGAAACTTATGCGTTATCATTCGGATTCTGAGAAATAAAAACGCTCTTCAAACCAAATCCTGTCCCCGCCTTAAATAAGCGAGAAGGATATGGAGCATTAATAGGCATGGGTGCTAGTCTTTGTATGTGCATCTCTGTGTATGTGTGGGAGAGTGACAGTATTAGAGAGAGGGGGGAGGGAGGGAGAGAGAGAAAGAGAAAAAGTGAGCGAGCGAGCGAGTGAGAGTGCTGGCAAGAAAAGTGAAGGTGAGTGAGTGAGTGAACGAGTGAGTGAGTGAGCGTGCGATTGTGCAACAGTCAGTGAGTGAATAAGCGAACGAATGTGAGTATGTGAGTGTTGCATGTGAGCATATGTGTGTGCGTTTGTGTGTTAGTGTGTGTGTGTTTGTGTATATGTGCATGTGCGCGATATTAAGTGTATATGTATGAGTGAGTGTATTCTCTTACGTTCAAGTGTGTATGTGTGTGTGTGTGTATGTGTGTGTGTGTGTATGTGTGTGTGTGTATGTGTGTGTGTGTGTGTGTATGTGTGTGTGTGTGTGTGTGTGTCGTGTTCTAAAAATTTGCTTTTGTTCATGGTCAGTAAGTGTTATTTCCTAATTGCTTTTATCTAGAAACCAAAAGAAATGACTACTGTTCCTTTCAAACTTTGCTTCTGTCACCGGGGCATCAATGTTTTGAAACTGACCTATTTTCCATTACATTTCAGACAGATTCAGCGCTGAGTTGCTGAAGCAGAACTATCGTTATAGCAAATATTCTGTTGAATATCACAGTTTTGTTTGTCACGTGCTTGACTTTAACCACTTGAGCAAGTCCTTTAGTGGCCGACAATATGTGCATCTCTGATCATGAGCAAGAGTAGTAGGGGAGCATCATAGCCATGTGTTGAGAGGGATTTTTAAAAGCAGAATTTGAAGGAAATATTAGCCAGTTTTCGTACTTTGAAGGAAATATTAGCCAGTTTTCGTACTTTCTATGGAAATAGCAGTTACTACCCAAGGCCAACAATCATGTTACACAGTGTGAATATAGCGCATTAGAACAGTGTACTATAAGCTGGGGGAGGGGGAGCGATGGTAGTACGATGGTTTGGGCTCCACTATTACCGTGGTATTCAATTGTATTCTGGCACAAGACGGCAGTTGGTTAAATTGACCCCAGTTCTTGATTGGAATTATTTTAGTGAACCCCGGAGAGATGAAAGGTGATGTTGACCTCAGCAGGATTTGAACTCAGAACGTAAAGATCCAGAACAAATACTGGTTTGAATTTTTAGCACGAAGCCAGCAGTTTTGGAGGAGGGTGGGTAAATCGATGACATCGACCTCAGTGTTCAACTGGTACTTATTTTATCGATTTCGAAAAAATGAAAGGCAAAGTGTACCCTGCGGCATTTGAACTTAGAACGTATAGTCAGACGAATTGCCGCTAATTATTGTCCCTGGCGTGCTAACGATTCTGCCAGCTCGCCGCCATAATCAGATAAAGACTGCAACACTTTTATTCCAACGCAAATGAATCTGCAATTCCAGCACCCTCATAGAAGTATATGCCTCTGAACATGTATGTGCGCATGTGCATGTGTATGTGTGTGCGCGAGCCTGTGCCTGTGTATATGGTGGATCTCCGCCATTTGACAACGAGGATTCAGTTGTTCGATCAACTGAAATACCTGTTCCATGTACATACTCAGGGTCAAATGTGTGTGTTCACACAAATGTACGTACATACATACATACATACATACTTACATACATACATACGTCTAAGTATGTATGTAAGTCGTGTGAGATTGAAATATAACCTAATTCCGATTTGGTGATCACTCGCTCGACTTTCTTTTGCCATTGTGTGAATGATTATTTCTAACAAAGATTACAAAGCAAGAAAATAAAGGACAGAGTTTAATCCAAAAGGATGAAAGAAAAAGTTGACTCGGTGGTCAATAATGTACATTATGTACATTCCACCCAGGTCGACTTTGCTTTTCATTCCTTCGGGGTCGCTAAAATAAATACCAGTTGAGCACTGGCGTCGATTAATCAACTTATCCCTTATGCCAAAATTTGAAATCGATATTTGATGTATAACTATGATTCTATGTCACATTCTCCGATGTTTTTTCTTTTTTATGTACTTTTCATAAAATTTGGTAGAAATACGACTTCGCGAACGCAGTTACCATTACGTTGATGTACTTTTAAAAAATAGTAATTGGATTTTTTCTTTATTTTATTTTTCCTTGTTCTTTGTTGAAAAATAAGAGATCACACTTTTCTAATCATTTACCAATAATCATTTCACAACATATTGATGTTAGAGGTGAAAATCTCTTTATAATAATAACCGAAATACAAGTTGGTTAATTCATTTCTCGAGTCACTCTTTACATCGTATGGGTGAAGGGGGAGAAAGAACAAAAGAAATGCAGAGAGAGTTAACATGAGAGATGCGAATGAGAACGCATATTGCGCTTCATAACATACGCTCACATATACACACACCGTGTGTGTGTGTGTGTGTGTGTGTGTGTGTGTGTGTGTGTGTGTGTGTATGTGTGGTGAGAGTGATGGAGTAAAAATCAACACGAGGTTTATATTCATATATATTGAGAATATTGCTTTATCTAATTTTTAGGTAATGAATATATTTCTTTTGAAAATGAGTATTCATTTCATAATTTTCTATAAGCACCATGAAATTCGACAAAAGTTAAAAGTACAACTATTGTTATTTTATATATGCCATATTTCCTGATATTACCTCTGGTAGCAAAAGTACATTTCCAAACTTACCACCCGTCATATGATAACACTCAAGTATGGTGTATTGCTGAATATCATTCAAATACTTTCAACTTCTATTTTAGAACAAAAACTTGAAAATATCTTCATCGTGTTTTCCAAATTCATATTGATAATAATACCAATCGAGATAATTTCAGGTGGTGGTGGTGGGGGTGGATGTTGTTTTTGTTTTTGGTTTGCTTTGTTTTGTTTTTTTGTTTGTTTGGGTTTTTTTTTTGTGTGCAGAAAATTATTGAATGGCCAAAAAGCACGGAAACTGTCTCCTTCCGAAAGAAAAAAAATAATTCCATCAACATAAAGGTAACCAACACGCTGAAAACGGTTCTCCGCAAAATTTCATTTAAAACTTATTATTAATACAGTATTATGTATAATAAACTTTCGTTAAATCGCACTAATACGGGAGAAGGTTGCCTGTTTTGACCGATTGGATGAGTTCACCGATGGTAGAGGTTAGATATGTGAAGTTTAACTAAGTCGGCGAACTGGCAGAATCCTAAGTATGCCGGGCGAAATGCTCAGAGGTATTTCGTTCATCTTTCCGTTCTGAGTTCAAATTCGTCAAGGTCTACTTTGCCTTTCATCCTCTCGGGGTCGATAGAACAAGTAACAGTTGAGTACTGGAATCGATGTAATCAACTTATATTTGAAGTATAACTAAGGCGGTGAGCCGGCAGAATCGTTAACACGCCGGGCAATAATGCAACATTATGGTGGTCAATAATGTACATAATGCAAGCTGAGTGACTGTCCTTTCACCAAGAGGAATAACTGCGCTCGCAAAACTCAAGCAAATACCAACTAATACACATAATTTTGTAAAATTTATTTTATTTTCCCCTTATTCTTTAAGCAACGCTCTTGAGATAACACAGTAAAAGAAGAAAATATAGTCAAGAGATTGTTATCGCAATTCATATAAGCTTAATCGTTTTATAATTTGAATAACGCATTTATGCTTTCCTATGTACCACTAATTTTAAGGCAATTCTAAAATTTACAAAGCAAATCTAATAACTGATTAACGGTGTTAACGTAAGTAGACTTAATACGCTATAACAAAATCAAAGTTACATACCGCTAGGACGAACATATCAAACGAGTTAATGAAAATATTTACTAATCTCTTTATAATTGTTGCTTCATTTGTGGAGACTTGCTCTTTATAGTTTTCTTTTACCGAAGTTAATGAAAATAGTCACTAATCTCTTATCTGTTGCTTCATTTGTGGAGAAATGCCGTTTTCATACTTTGCTTTGATTTAATGAAAATATTTACTTATCTCTTATTAATTGTTATTTCACTTGTGATGATTTATTTTATAGAATTATAAATACCAACTGCCATATGGCTTGGAAACTGGAAATATACTTTGACTACCTTGGATTGTTCGATAAAAGTTGAATTATTCATATAATTATTTCCTGATTTAACTCTTGGTGGCATGAGTGTATTCATATTATAGAAGCTATTGTAATGATATATTTTGGGGGGATAGTTTGCTGTAAATTCTTAAGTTGGCGAATACCATAGAGATTAATGAAAGAAAAAAAACCCAACTTATTCTGTTAGCGAATAGTTTACTTACAAAGCATCAATGGAAAATATTCATTATGATATACATTAACTATTGCAGATCTACTACAATTACAACCACCTACTCCTTCTAGTCCTGTTTCTGATTGAACCTGTTCTCTTGTTGTGAGTATAGCGTTTCCTTATTCATTACCTACCACAAAATCTAGTATATGTACTTATCCTGCACTTCTCATGTTAACCCCACCTCACTATCTCTCTTTTGCTCTCTCTCTCCCTCTATACGCTGTAAAGCGTGATCGGAGAAATCAACCAACAGATCAAAATTAAACAGAGATATATTCGATAGAAATGTTGAAAAAAAACAAAAAAACTGAGCAATGCAGGCGATAAATTAGGCAATATAAATGAAAACAATGATTCTGTAGCAAGACTAAATTTCATAATTGCATGTTTAGACTTAAGTACCCTGAAAAGGGCTCTACGCGTAAGTCTCTAATGATTGGTCATGTGACCAGTCATGTGGCGTTGAAATACTTAGTCGAGTCAGGTATTTGATTTGGTCTAGTTTTACGCGGGATACTACGGAGTGCGTATCCAATCGCGTTGCACAATAGGCCACTAAACGCGGCAAATTCTAAATGTTCGTTTGAGCAATATTTTGTTAATAAATAACATGAAATAATAAATCTCTGAGCGAGATATAAACAGTAGCAGCACGAAATCGTGAAGTATATTTGCAACGATAATTTCCCTTTGCAAATACTGATAGAGCAAGGTATGTCAATAACCAGTTGGAAATGTCTTCCTGGGGCTATAAACTACAGTAGCATCGTCCCTTATGGGTCATCCACATTTAGATGGCAAATATACTTCACAAATAACATGAAGTTTTTCATTTTAGGAGAGGGAAGAGTCTGTTTTCAGGAAGCTACGTTACATTATTTTTGTTCCTGTTAAAGCACGTGTAACCAAGTTCGACTGAGTTGAAAAGCCAACTCTGAATGATTTTCTACAGCCCACATTCATCAAGATGTTTTAATCTGGTTTGCTGTATAATTTTATTTAGCCGAAGAATAAAGTGTGATTGTTAATTGAAAGCTCGTTTTTTTTTTTTGGTATTATTGCCATCGATTAATATGCAACTCATGAGAAGCAAGATTTTGTATGAAGAAGGCCACAGACACGACCTTCCAGCTAAAATCCTATGATGTTTTGAGAAAGAATTCTCTTTTCAAATACGCGAAAGAAAATAAAGATTTCGTTTGATAACGAATGCGAGAATATTCTCCAGAAAAGTTAACAAGGAATTAAAAAAAAAAATCTCCCCACCCAAGTTAACAAAGAGCTAATTAGATCTACAAACTAAAGCGTAAAATTTATATTATTAAAAAAATAAAAATAATAAATTAAACTG
>NC_068991.1:25149152-25157366 GCF_001194135.2 Octopus bimaculoides
ACACACACACACACACACACACACACACACACACACACACACACACACACATATATATAGAGAGAGATGGAGGGAGAGACAATTATGCAGATAAATAAATTAGGTACATTAATTATATTAAATATATTAGATATAAATTGTTTAGGTGTATATATGTATACACGCAAAATGAGAGAAAGCTAAAGGTAGAGACTTTCAAATGTAAGTATGAATAGACGGATATTTATATTAATAGCTCCAGCTTACAAAGAGTACAAACAACAGAGAAAATTAAAGCGTGGAAGAAAGGTATTATAAGTTCAGCAGCTGTTTCTTGGGGTTCAGAGATCCATAATAATGTTGGTAGATGTGATTCATCTCAATATGTGGCCGTAATGGATACAATCAGCATTGGATGAGGGGAGCCTCTGTTGTCTGGGTAGAGAAGAGCATACATTTCAGATCTTAATACAGAGACGTTCAAAGATGGAATGATTGAATGTGGAGAGATAGCTATATTAGATGGGGAAATAGGAAGGTTGGTGGGGTTATGGGGGGGGGGGGTAGTAAGACAAAAGAATAGTGAGAGAAGAAAAGATAGTTTACGAAGAGTGAGCAGTTCCTTTTCATTGGAAGAGTCAGAATTATTAAATTTGAGGTTATAGTATAGAGCAAGCACTACTAAATGTCTTCTACAGTGAGAATCATTGGATCTCATCTGTGGACTATATACCTTTTGCTCGGCCGAACGCTACATATAGATAACACTCATGGATAAGCAAATGTTGAGCACATCTACAAAGAATATTCCAATTCCACCCAGGGATTTCTTACATGGAACTCTTACTACACCGTTTTTTCTATGTCGATAAAAAATATATATTCTTTTGTTCTTTTACTTGTTTCAGTCATTTGACTGCGGCCATGCTGGAGCACCACCTTGAAAAGTTTTTTGTTGAAGAAATCGACCCCTGGACTTATTCTTTGTAAGCCTGATACTTATTTTATCGGTGTCTTTTGTTGAACCGTTGAGTTACGGGGACGTAAACATACCAACATCAGTTGTCAAGTGATGGTTGGGGGCCAAACACAGACACAAAGAGTCACGCATACATATATACATATATATACGACTGGTTTTCAGTTTCCGTCTACCAAATCCACTCACAAGGATTTGGCCGGCCCAAGGCTATAGTAGAAGACACTTGCCCAAGCTGTCACAGTGGGACTGAATCCGGAACCATGTGGTTAAGAAACAAGTGTCTTACTACTACACAGCCATGCCTAGCATTTAGTTAACAGTATTTACGCAGAGCAATACTGAATCTTAAACTAAAAAAAATATTTCTTGTAAAATGTTTTAGAAACAAACGATGTGTGTATTTCTTCTATTCAATTATTTCTATGACATTATTTCATTGGGGGAAAATCCGAGTTAATTAGAAATTTTCAAATAGTATTCCCTATAGCAAACGATGAAACACAATTCGTTTAAAATACCAGAGTTCATCGGAAAATGTCGAATGAATAAAAAAAAATTCTCGGGAATATTCAAATAATTTCTTATATTAATAAAAATATTTTGCGCAAAATATTTCGGAATAATATCATAATGTAGCCATTATTTTAAAGAAATAAAATTTAAAGAAATTCTTTGAAAACGTATAATTTCCCTGCGTTAAAATGATCTAAAAAAAACCCCAACAAAACATTGTATATGCTGACAACATAAAGGTAATGAGAAATTCTAGAGAGAACATGAAGAGCAGGTTTTCAGAGAAGAAGCCTTACCAGCTCATGCAAATGTTTCGGCTTTTAGGAGCCTGGTCTGGTCGCAGCCAGATCATAATTCATGGATACTCTTCTGAAACCACATCAAGCTACTGTCTGCATTGCACCATGAACCATTCTGGGTGGTTAAAGTGCCCCAGAGCGAAGTTATCTTGGACGTCGTGACTCATTCGGTCTGAGACACCAGTTGGCTGTAAGGTGAATTATGCCTCCTGAGATTTAAATTTATTTTCCTTTTTGACCAAACCCAGTTGCAACTCTTCTCAGCTGCTTCTGTCATTACTTTAAGAGCTCTGGTTATCTTTCTCCTTGAACCTGAGAGCTGTTTCATGCGATCGTTGATTTAGAGTAAGGCATGAATATCTATTATCGCTGACGATCTATTAGTTTGGAGAAGCGTCAAGCTTGCTCAATCCAAAAGAACAGACATAGAACGGATACAGAAACAGTCATTAGAAAAACTAGACTTTTCAGACGTCATTTAAATATAACAGCGATAGGAGTGAAAAACGGCTAGAGGGTTAACGCTGAAAAGATATAGATGCGGTAAATTCCAAGTGATGATCCTGATTTAATCATGGTTGAAAATCATATACTGAATGAAGTGAAAAGTTCCTTGTATCTAGGAAGTGTGGTGTCTGTAGGCGGAGGAAGAATAGAAGACGTGGAAGAGGAACTTAGAGAAGGAAAGTAAAAAATTCAACATTTTAAAGTCTGTCTGAAAGGCAAAAGCTCTATATTAAGCTGAGAATTTTCAGCAGCAACGCCAAATCTGTCTTGCTATGTAGTGCCGAGCAATGGAAGAGTCAAGAAATATTTGTTAAGTCTATAGAAATAACGCTTTAAGTGTCCGGACAGGCCATCGATGGCTTGGCCACTTTCACTGGGGAAATTTTTCTCTTGCAGATTCCCCTCGATCAAAATGATCAAGATATGTCGAAACTGAAAATACAAAGAAACTGTACGAAAATTAGCAAAACAGTTCAAATCAAGTCACACTTCAATCATAAAATTACCTTCATGAACTAGGAGAAATGTCTAAAGTTAGTGGATCCGTCGTCATCTGATTGCCTCTCTGCTTGATCAAAGTGTTTTCCTCTGCTCGTCCTTGAAAAGTAGACTTGCTGCCGAACATTTTCTGGGTAGAATCATCACAAATGATGTAAAGTGGGTTTTCTATAATTATATTCAACGTAAACGATAATGTTCTATACCCAATGAGAAAGGGGAATCCATCCCCAAACCAGGATTTCAAACATAAAAAGCTATACTTTGTGGTTGATGAGACTCGAATGGGTGTAGTCAATCATGAAGAGTGAAACCAAAAGCAAAACAATGTTGTTGTCAAATGGAAGCACAGCACAAATTTTTGCATAAAAAGCACTCATCATTGGTCGATTGTAAAAAACCTGTTACCCTTGTACGACAATGCAAAATCACATATCGATCAAGTCACCCATGAAAAGATTGTGACACCATATATGAATTCTTATTTATAGTAATTAGAATTTTAATTCAACAAGAATTTCATTCTCCTTTTTACTTTTTCTTTCTCAATTTAGTGAATGTTTGAGTTATACTTCAAGTTGAGTCATATTTTAGTAGGGCTTCACAAGGAGGAATATCTTAAGACCAAATATTTTGTTTTTCAAATTTTAATTTTAGTTTTAAAATTGAAGAAAATAAAAAGTGAACAAATATTATTTCATAGTCTAGTTTTTGGAAGTTATACTCGGAAACATTCTTTCAAATTCAACAGTGGCATTACTTAGTGGCACATTATCAACAGCCAATGCCGAGTCTGAGAAATCTGGGAATCCAAGTTCACCGTTATTGCTTCTTTACACCAAAAATTCGAAACCGTTGGTAGAGATTCCTCCGGAAAATATGTTTCCAAAGGTGCGTCAATAATTCGCTCCACTGATTCTCATTTTTTTCTAGTTTTAGATAAATCAGTTAAAGTCAAAAGCAAATTTATAAAACGTCTTAAATACAACAGTGATCCGCCAGTTTGCTTGGAACAGAAAATTAAATTTTCATTCATTCAGCACAATTCTCATAAATGTTAAATAAAGTTCATTAGTTGCATCTAATTACGTAGCATGTAATTACCTCGGATAATATTTAGCGTAACAAGAAAGTGCCATTTCAAAATGTAATTTTAATGCATCTCCCTGGCTAAGATTTATTTTTACAGTTACTTCTCGCTCACCATCTTACACCTGAAAGAGGGAATCGCTTACAATGATTTCTCACATCAATTTTCATGTAAGACTCTCTTGGCAGCGTTGATGTGCAGAACACTTGCAAGTTTCATTTAACAGACAATGTTAGAAGGAAATTACTCTACTGCATGAGAACTTGCTAAATGAAGAAATTGGCAAATGCAGTTTACAAGAATCAAGTTTGGATTATATAATTTCGTATGCGAGTAGAGAGAATTATTAAAGCCACCAAAAGCTTGAAGTTCCAGCAATTGCAACAACAAAACTATTTTTAGTATTAATCTTTACATTGCTCAGCAACATTTTTACGACTCGTATGTTATGGCTACAGAAACTAACCTTAAAAATTGTGATACAATTTATTTATTTATTTATTTATTTTTGTAATAACTGTTGATTCTTTTCACTCATAATACTTGTTGACTCATCGAAAATCAAAAGGTGATGATATCATTTATGTTTTTAATTTGTTCTTTCAGCCGTGTATTTTTATTATATACAGTTTCAAATCGATTGTAATTAACGACGAATGTGTTCCTTTTATCAACAAGTTCTCTTAAATGTTTGGCACCATGAACAACTTGCATATCAAGCAACTGTAGTTTCTAACTTTGTTATTTTGGTACTGAAAATAAAAGTCCAGAAAAAACTCTACTGTGATATTTTGTTGCGTGATTAAGTTTATAACAGCAATAGTTGCCATATTTGACTGAAGATGCCTCCTTTGTGAAATCGCATTGCACAGTTTATATAATTTATTTCTGTCGTGTTTCATTTTTTTCGCCCAAATTCAAACCTGTGGATAAATTATCCAGAATGTTTAAACATTTTATCGTAGGTTGACCACCTTTTGCTGCTTACGCGTAATTAATGGTTTGAAATTTTGGCACAAGTCTAGCAATTTAGTGGGAGGGAGTAAGCCGAATGCATTGACTGCTACCCTCAAGTTTCAGTTGACTTCTTTTATATTCTAGAGAGCTTGTTCAGGATCACTTCATTAGCCAATAGATTTTATTAATTAATCAAATATATAATTAACATATATTTTAAAATTAGATAGAAAAGTAACGGATCATAGCTTCCTTGATAAATTTTGAAAGTGTCCTCAAAATAGAATAAAGGGTAAAGACACCTTTCAGTCACGAATGACCATGGGATCGCACCTAGAAAATTCCACTTTGAGGCACACGTCCAGGCAAGCTTGTTTGTGGAAGACCAGCAATCGCCCATGCATACCAGTCTCCCCTCTCTACGCCACTAATGTTTATCCAAGGAAAAGGCAAAGGCCAATACAGCTTGGCACCAGTGACGTCGTAACACATTTCTACGGCTGAGTGAACTGGAGCAACGTGAAATAAAAAGTCTTGCTCAAGAACTCAATGCACAGCCCGGTCCGTCAATCGAACTCACAACCATATTATTAAAGCCCAGTACTCTAAAAAAATAAATAATAATAGGCGGTCTTGAAATGTAACGCAATTCAGCACATGTAACCCAATTTAGCAGACTTGATGTGCTCAAACATTCACACATATTTAGGCATACCTTATGGTTATTTCATTGGGTAGGTCAGGCTAAATGCATCAGAAAACAAATACTTTTTTTTCATATCTTCTGACTGGATATAGAACACTCAACGCCCGTGTGTGCACTTGCGACTCGTCTGTTTCTCATGGGAGCCAACCTTTTGCTTACTGTTTGAAAGCCAAGCGGTCGCTTTTACAGTGCAGCGACATCTGGCAGCTGTGAACTACACCATTTTGCGGTACTTATTTACAGCTAGATGGAGCCAATGAAAGAATTACTACACGGTTGTTCGAGTTATTAGAAATAGTACTGAAATCCTCTTCAAATCGTATCCCGTAAAGTAAATGCTACGTATAATTATAATATAGTCTTGATTACACAATGGTAAAATAAATTCAAAAGAAAAAACAACATACATCTAGGTACAGTGGACCGCCGGGTCAACTCGTCATATATCACTGATATAGTGTGGGCTGGAGCAATGGGAAATGAAGTGTTTTGGTCAAGAACACAGTGCATTACTCGATATGAGAATCGAAACCATGATATCCGACGATGAATTCAATATCCTATTCATTAAGTCACCTGCCTTCACATTGTTCTGTATGGCGTTGTTTCCTCCAGGAAGCAGTCCGTTCTTTCTTGACTAAAGTGGAATATGAGCCTTCCCTCCTGATTTAAAAGTTATATAAGAAAAACCCTCTAAGTATGGAATGCATAACCCCTCACAGAAAATAAGGAATATTTGATAACATACTATACTGGTGTGGCTGTGTGGTAATAGGTTTGCTTTTAACCACATAGTTCTGGGTTCAATCGTACTGCGTGGAACCTTGGGTAGGTGCCTTCTCGTACTATAACTCCGAGCCGACCAAATGTTGTGAGCGAATTCGGCAGAGGGAAACTGAAAGAAACCCATCGTAGGCACACACGCACACACATGCGTGCATATACAAGGTGCATTCCGGAAGAGTTGGCTGCAAAGCACTTGTAAGGCTCCAGTCACTTTGTGAAGGTCTCTTGGAGGTCTTCCAAAGTGAAGGTGTCGCTTGAACCCTTGTCACAATCTCCTTCATCCTAATATTTTCAAAACGACTGCCTCTTTTCATCAGCTTGGAGAACAACTAAAGGTTACAGAGACCAAGGTCTGGACTGTAGGGAGAGTAAGGGATAGTTTTGATGCCTACCCATCTCAAGGAGTTGATTACCAGGATAAAATTCTAGACTGGTGCATTATCCTGGTGCAGGTGTCACCGATACATGTAGAAAAGTTCTGGCCTTTTGTGATGAAGGAAATCCCTTCTTGATCTCCCTCAAAACCTCCACAAATTATCCAGTGGACGTAGACGATGCTCTTGCTATCAAAAAGGGGATCATCATGGAGCTTCCTGGTGGACTTCCTGGTGGACTTCCTTTGCTAACATCCTTGGGTCTGAGGCAGGATGCGTCTGGGGGAACCAGGATACTGTCTCTTGGTCTCTGGATCTATCAGTAGATCCAGCTTTCGTTTCAGGTTATCAGACACTCAATTATTCTTGGATTGGAAGTAATGAACTCAAATACCTCCCTGATGTCACCAACGCGTCTTTCCTTCTGTTCGTCACTGAGCACCCTGGGAACAAACTGCGCAAATTTTTCACGTGTTCTTCTCTTCATGAATAATTCTATGTATAAGTTGCCGTATCAATACCAAGCTGAATGCTTATTGCCTTTATTGACACACGATGGTCTTAATGCAGAAAATAGCAAATTTTCTAAGCCAGTTTTGATTTTCTGACACCCTTCTCTCTCTCACACCTCTCATCGTCTATCACCTTCTCTCTACAGTTCTTGAACCCTTTGTTCTAGGTAAAAACAGATGCTAGGTTCAGACAAGTCAATACATAAGTCGTCTGGAGCATTTCATAGTTTTCTGTAGCGTTTTCCCAGTTTAACACAAAATTTTATTGCATAGTGAGCTTCCAAACTGTCTTCACATCCCAACTGCATTCTGAAAACTTGTCAGGTGTTACAAGTAATGTTTAGAAAGATGTGTTCAAAGTGCTGTTACAACCGTCCCCTTCTATCTGGAATAAAATAGTTGGCAGGTCAGCTTATTAGATGTATCGTAATGATATACTAAAATTACAATAATCTAGGACAGTTAAAAATATCTCTCTTAAAAACCCTCAAATCTTCTGGAATACACCTCGATACGTATGTATGTATGTATGTATGTATGTATGTAGGTATGTAGGTAGGTATAGAATGTGCACATTTTTGGCCGAGCTCAAGAGTCATTCAAAGGCCTCACATTGCATCATTAATGACTCGTTTCAATGATTCTTTCTAGCAATGACTTTGCTCGTATGCGAGAAAGCAGCTACTATATTATGTGTTTGTGTTTGTGTGTGTGTGTGTGCACACGCAAATAAATCGGTCTTGGTTTATTTACGTCCATGTACCTGAGCGCTTTACAAAAGATACCGGTGGATTAAGTACCAAGCTTAGAAATAAATACTAGGGGCGACTGAAACCCTTCAAGGCGGTGCCCGAGTATGGTCGGAGTCCAATGACTGAAACAAGTAAAAGATAAAAGATAATCTATCTATCTCTCTATCTATCTATCTATCTATCTATCTATCTATCTATCTACATGTCATGAAATATATATATATGTATATATATATATATATATATATATATATATATA
>NC_068991.1:25158358-25159075 GCF_001194135.2 Octopus bimaculoides
TCTTCTTCTTCTTCTTCTTCTTCTTCTTCTTCTTCTTCTTCTTCTTCTTCTTCTTCTTCTTCTTCTTCTTCTTCTTCTCCTCCTCCCTCTCCTCCTCCGCCTCTTCCTCCTCCTCCTCCTCCTCCTCCTGCTCCTCCATTCGTAGCCATCGTCGTAGTCGTTGTCGTCGTAGCCATCCTTTGCCTTGTTCCTCTGCGCTTGCCACTCTATCTTACTTTTGCATTTGTCTATGTCCTCTTCAAGCGTTTATGTAATATATCTTCAGCGTTTATGTATTATATACATGTGTTTAACACGCACAGATATGTGTGTGTGTGCGTGTGTGTGTATGTGTCTTTGTGGGAGAATAGACAAATAATAACAACAGACGAGGACAGGTGGTGTAAATAACAAAAGTTGTGTGTGTGTGTATATATGTATATATCACGCATATATGTTGTACGCATTCCTCTCACTTTCTATATCTCCCTTTTATTACCTATCTATCTATCTATCTATCTATCTATCTATCTATCTATCTATCTATCTATCTATCTATGTACACACATACACATGCACGCACACATGCACCCACATGAATGCACACATGCATCGTAGCGCTAACATGTTCTAATAAGCAATGATACTCGTAGAAATTTTGACTCACCCCAAGCTGTCTTCTTCTCGTCTCTCTCTCTCTCTGTCTCCCTCTCTCTGTCTATATATATATATATATAT
>NC_068991.1:25159486-25165967 GCF_001194135.2 Octopus bimaculoides
ACACACACACACACACACACACACACACACACACACACACACACACACACACAATCAGAGCAGGGTAAAAGAAAGAAAAAGATTATCTAGTTTTGACGCTGCCAATACATTACAAATACGAATCTAAAATCTGGAGTCTTAAAGTTGCAACTGTCATAGACTGAGACGTCAATGGATGTGCATGAAAGTGAAGTAAGAAGCATGCATAAAGAACACGAAGGATGTGCCATTTCAAAGACTTGAAGGAAGAAATCTTCTCCTCAGAGCTTTCTTCATTTAACAATAGAAGATATAAAGAAAAGCTAGTTAAAACTTGGCAAATCTCGTATTTTTGTGGAGACGTTTGAGTGGTTAAGACGTAGCACGTGCATTAAGACTGTGAATGTTTGCTGTTGTCAGCTTAGCGGTTACAAAGTCGAACGTCACAAACATTATTATTATTATTATTATTATTATTATTATTATTATTATTATTATTATTATTGACTGGGAGAGCAGTGCATGTCATCAAAGTGACACTGGGGTACAGATATACGCAGCCCAATATACCCATCATGCCTATCCATCTGATAAGGGTACACTAAGCACATGCATCACAACTATATGTGCGCGACATTGTGATCTCATATCAAGATAAACAGTACATGACCTTGCAGGTGGGGCCCAGTTAGAATTTTCTTCAGGTCGAGTAGCCCACCCCCTTCAAAAAGTCCATGAATAAGGGTTTTTAAGGATATTGAACAAAGCACCCATATTTCCAAAGGTGAATTATTCAAAATCCGAAAAATTCCTTTCAGCACATGGCTATGATGCCCTCCCCACGCACTACTTCTGCTCGTGATCAGAGATGCACATATCATCAGCCACTAAGGAACATGCTCAACTGGTGAAGGTCAAACAACTGACTATTATTGTTATTATTATTATGATTATCATTCAGGTCACTGCTCCATCGCCTTAACTTAAAAGTTGGAGCAATTATTATGCTTCTTAGAAACCTCTTTATAGCACAAGGTCTATGCAACGGAACTCGATTGGAAGTAATTCAGCTCCACGAACATAACATCAAAACGTCAATTATAAGTGGATCTCATTACCACACAAGAGTAATAACTCCAAGAATCAAACTTACTCCAAGCGATGCAAACTTTCGTTCTGCATCGGACCCAGTTTCCAGGTCGTCTGTCCTATTCTATGACAATCAATAAAGCACAGGGGCAAACATTCTATGGAGCAAGGGCGATGAGCAGTGTGAGGATTCACTCATGGTCGCAGAAGGGAAATCACCTACACTAGAAACATTGTATATAGTGAAGTACTGTAACGGATGTATTTAACATATACTTTCACATAATAACTTAATATATACTTATTAATAAATATAACATGAAGGATAATAGAATTTTTCATTAACCAAAATAGTGCAAATTAAACAATTTTGATTAAATGATAACTATTTATTGGACGATATTTAAATTATCCATGAATGAATTTTTTTCACTGGTCCAGCTAGTTATTATTATTATTATTATTATTATTATTATTATTATTATTATTATTATTATTATTATTATTATTATTATTATTGAGTGAGAGAGCGGTGCATTCCGTCAAAGTGACACTGGGATAAAATATATGAAGCCCATTATACCCATCATGATTACCCGTCTGATAAAGGTACACCAGGCACATGCATAACAACTATATGCGTGTGACATGGTGATCTTAAATCAAGATAAACAGCGCGTGACCTTGCAAGTAGGGCCCAGTTATCATTTTTTTCAAGTTGAGTAGCCCATCCCACTCAAAAGGTCGCTGAATAAGGTTTGTTTAAGGATGGAGGATGAACAAAACACTTATGTTTCCAGAGGTGAATTATTCAAACCCCAAAGAATTCCTCTCAACACATCGCTATGATGCTCCCCCACTACTCCTGCTCATGATCAGAGATGCACATATCGTCAGCCACTAAGGGACATGCTGAAGTGGTTAAGATCAAGCAACTGACAAGCACATCTATAGTATTGAGCTGAATATTTGCTGTAGCCCGTCTTTTATACCATGACAAAACATGCACATGATAACACCTCCAATCAGTTAAGATCAGGAGTCATGAGAGCCAGTGTCTGATGTTAATGCTTTGCGGTAATTGTTGAGGCTCCTTGTACTCTGAATTCAGATCCCGCCACAATCAACTTCATTCTTTCGGGGTTGAAAAAAATAAAGTACCAGTCATGTACTGATGTATGCTTTAAAATTAAAAGCCTTTAACTGGCAGAATCAGTAAAGCGTCGGAAAACGCTTTTACATTCTGAGTTCAAATCCAGTCTAATTCAACTTCCTTCTTTAGGGTGTCGGCAAAATAAAGTACCAATGAATTACTGGGGTCGATGTTAAAGCTAAAACCGTTTTATTGGCAGAATCGCTGGTGTGTCAGAAAAACTCGGAGATGGCTTAATCGATACTATCGATTATAGCAAATAATAGCAAATATGTAACCCGTAGCAAACAAGTTGATGTAGACCAGAAACACACGCATCAGTGGCTATGGAGCTCAGGGCTAAAGGCAGAAAGCGAAGGCTTTATCAGAGCTTATTGACTCGTAACATCCAAGCCAATGCGATGAAAAATGGAGTAGACTCAAATTGCCGATACTACAACGACAAGATTGAAACAGTGGACCACCTAGTCTCTGGATGTAAAGTTTTAGCTCCTATAGAGTATGAATCAAGACATGACAGAGTTGACCAATACTGACACTAGTTAGTATGTTGGCATGATAAAAATTAAATTGCTGAGAAATGGTACAAGGACCACCCTGAGACTGTAACTGAGGAAGAAAATGTAACGATTCTTTGGGACTTTCCAGTACATACGGACCGGATCGTCAAATCTGACAAACCAGATATTATTGTGAAAGACCAAAACAATAAAATCTGTTTACTGATTGACATGAGCATACCTTGTGATCATAATATCTCGGCAAAAGAATTTGATAAGCTCAGAAAATATAAAGATTTGCTGATTGAAATAAAAAAAAATGTGGCATCTCAAGACGGTTACAGTGATTGCAGGATCATTTGGAATGATTAAAGAATGAGCTGACCATTATTTGAAGATTATTCCAGGCTTACCATTCATGCAGGAAGTGCAAAAGATTTTCTTAACTGGTACGTCACACGTTGAGAGAAGAACATTGTCACTGTGTATTTTTCTTTCCTTTATTCTCCTTTATTTTCTTCGTTTTCTTTTTCACTTTTTCCTTTTCTCTTCTTTCCTTTTTCTTTCTTTTTATCACACGATTTTATAAATGAACAATCTGGTGTGTTTATTTTAATGGCCTACCAATGTATTCAGTGAGTTTTTTTGCTCGAGTGTCGGGAAAACACTCGGCAAAAAATGGAAACACAATTGAAACAAGAGGATAATAATAATAATAATAATAATAATAATAATCCTTTCTACTATAGGCACAAGACCTAAAATTTTGGGGAGGGTGCCAGTCGATTACATCGACCGCAGTGTTTCACTGGTACGTAACTTATCGACCCCTACAGGATGAAAGGCAAAGTCGACTTCGGCGGAGTAACAATCCTTTCTATTATAGGCACAAGGTCCGAAATTTTGGGGAAGAGATCAAGTCGATGACATAGACTCCAATGTTTCTCTGGCACTTAATTTATCGACCCCGAAAGGTTGAAAGGCAAAGTCGACCTCGGCGGAATTTGAACTCAGAACGTAGCGGCAGACAAATATTGCTAAGCATTTTTCCCGGCTTGCTAACGATTCTGCCAGCTCACCGCCTTATTAGAATAATAATAATAATAATAATAATAATAATAATAATAATAATAATAATAATAATAATAATAATAATAATGATGATAATAATAATAATAATAATAATAATAATAATAATAATAATAATAATAATAATAATAATAACAATAAATGCCCTGATGCTGTACCAGGCAGTGGCTTGGATCTTTTTTAAAACGGGGGCCACATTTTTCATTAACGAAACACTTTGAAACTTGGAACACTGGTAGAATGTGTCATATAAAACATCTTTTTCTCTTAGTCTTCTTAAAAAAAAAAAGAAATCCATAAGTTTTTCCATGTTAAAGTTGTCGTATTTCTGTAATTTCAACCAATCACTGACGTCCATTCAGCCGATATACATTAAGTGCCGACTACATAAACAAACGATTCTGAAACAATTAACCCTAACCCTAACCCTAGGGTTAGGGTTAGGGTTAGGGTTAAAGCAAATTTAAAATGAAAAAAGCAAATAAAACGAAGGTATGGAGATTAAATACGCTTTACATCGCTTAATCAGCCAAAGGAGTAAATGTAAACAACTGAATACTTGTCAGTGATTGGTTGAAATTATCGAAATAAGACAATTTTTTACATGAAATAAATTCGAATACAAAAATATTTTTCTGTTCTATAACACAAAATAGATAAGTATACGAAGTTTGAAAGTCTTTCCGTACCAAAAACACTACGTAAAACATTAATGAAAAATGTGGCCCCCGTTTTAAAATAGATCCAGTGGCTTTCATGGCTTTTTGATCTTAACTAATTGAAAGTGTTATGATGTACATTGTTTTGTCTTATTATAAAGTATGGGCTCGAGCAAATATTCTGCTCAGTATCACAGATTTGCTAGTCAGTTGTTTGACCTTAACCACTTGAGCACGTCCCTTAGTGGCTGACGATATGTGCATCTCTGATCACGAGCAGAAGTAGTAGAGGAATTCTTTGGGCTTTGAATTATTCACCTCTGGAACCATCGGTGTTTTGTTCATCATCCTTAAAACAAACTTTATTCAGAGACCTCTTGAGTGGTATGGGCTATCCGACCCGAAGAAAATTCTAACTGGGCCCCACTTGCAATGTTATGCGCCGTTTATCTTGACAGGAGATCACCATGTCACGCATACACAGTTGCGATGCATGTGCTTGGTGTACCCTTCCCTTATCAGACGGGTATTCATGATGGGTGTATTAGGTTTCGTATATTTGTACCCCAGTGTCACTTTGATGGCATGCGCTACTCTCTCACTCACTAATAATAATAATAAAAATATTAATAATAATAATAATAATAATAACAACAACAACAACAACAACAACAATAATGATAATGATAATAATACTTGTTTCAAATTTTGGCACAAGGCCAGCAATCTTACGTGTTGAGTTAGGGTTAGGGTTAGTCGATTTCCTCTATCCCGGTACTTGACTGATCTTTTATTTTATCGACGCGGATTGGATGAAGATCAAAGTTGACTTCAGCAGGATTTGAACTGAGGATATAAAAAGCTAGAACGAATAAGGTAAGGCATTTTCTTTGATGCTCTAAGAATTCAACTAATCTAATATAATCTTTATTCGTAAAATTTAGTGCGAGGTGATTCTACCGACTGCAATAACAGTGATACTTATTTCCCCGATCTAAGCATGGTGGAAGATTAACTCGACGTCAGCTGAGTTTAACTTAAAATGTAAAGAGAAGGACTTCAATGCAACAAAGCATTTTTCTTTTAATGTAGGTTCTATGTCACTAATTCATTGTTGGTAGCACACGGTATCACGTAGGCTGCATATGAAGACAATCATAACCACACTAATCGTTATTGGAGTTTTGATACGTATTTTATTATTTTTATTAACCGAGAACTTCTGTATTTCTTTGCGTACATGGAATAACATTCATAAAATACCGAATAGAATAGTTAGGAATCTTCTGTAGTACAACGTGCTAAATAATATTACAAAACTAGTAAATAAGTATTAAAACCGAATGTGCAGTGCGCGATTCGACATTCCAACCCAAGGCCGAAACATTTTAATGAACACGACGCAAGTGAGTTAAGTAAAAGAGAGCGCGAGGCCAACACGCTGAGCACAGTAACGTAGTTCCGAGTAGTTTGAGGTTGAATTTACTAAGTTTTTATAACCGCTCGTAAAGGTTTCCAGAACCTTCGATCAAATATTTGGTGGGAAAATTTGCACACTTCCTTTGAAGTTCGTTGCATCGGTCATAAGAAGTCAGCCAATGCTGATTCGTTGAGCTATATTAATGCGGGCAATGAAGATGCATGTCTTAATGGTTAGAGCGTCGGGGTCACAACCCTGAGGTGATGAGTTCAATTCCAGGACCGCGCTGTGTGTTGTGTTCTTGAGAAAGACATTTTATTTCGAGTTGCTCCAGTTCACTCAGCTGTATAAATGAGTTGCGACGTTATTGGCGTCAAGCTGTATCGGCCTTTGCCTTTCCCTTGGATAACATCGGTGGTGCGGAGAGGGGAGGCTGGTGTGCACGGGAGACTGCTGGTCTTCCACAAACAAATTTGACCAGACTTGTGCCTCGGAGGGGAATTTTCTAGGTGCAATTCCATGATCATTTATGACCAGAATTTTTTTTTTTTAATATTAATGCGGGCGTTAAGGTTTTTGTGGAAATACAATG
>NC_068991.1:25166351-25166643 GCF_001194135.2 Octopus bimaculoides
TGTGTGTGTGTGTGTGTGTGTGTGTGTGTGTGTGTGTGTGTTTATGTGTGTGTGCAGACATTTTAATGTCATAGCAAGGCACAGATAATTATATGTACAAATATAAATTTCGGTGTATGATTTTGTGTATACATGTATGTATGTGTGTATATATCTATACATGTATGTATGCGCGTGCGCATGCGTGTATATGTGTGTTTTTGTAGGGTATGTATGTTATGTGTTTATATGTATGTTATACATACATACATACATATATATATATATATATATATATATATATATATATATA
>NC_068991.1:25167368-25173545 GCF_001194135.2 Octopus bimaculoides
TATATATATATATATATACATATATATATACATATATATATATATATATGTATATATATTACATATACTATATGTGTATATATATATATATATATATATATATATATATATGTATTATATATATATGTATATATATTATATATATTATGCAAAACATACATTTCTATATTCATACACATACATATATGTGTGTGTGTACGTGTGAGTACGTGTGTGTGTACGTGTGAGTGCGTGTGTGTGTGTGTACTTAGACACACAATATCCATATATGCACGCAAGTATAAATTCATACATATATACATACATCTGTGTGTGTGTGTGTGTGTGTGTGGTATTTGTGTGTTGCACATACATGTACATAAGTTTGACAAAGGTGTCAAAACCAGGATGGTAATTAGCACACATAACACAGTCATACACCCATACACAGAGAAACACACACACACACATACACACACACACACACACACACACACACACACACACACACACACACACACACACACACACACACACACACACACACACACACACACACACACACACACACACACACAATTTCTCTCTCCCACTCCAAATTATATTTAAACAGACTACAGAAAACTTCAAAAATGCAGTCATCATCGTAGTTGAAACGATAATAGCATATTTGATATTTTAACAAACCTTTCAACCAAAGATTTCTAGACATAGTCAACGCTCACCACAACCAGTTACGTCTACAGCCTTCACCCCGCCCCCACACACCATAACCCCATCGTCCCATCACCCCCACCACCACTATCATCACCTTCAACGCCTCCATCACCAATACTTTCATCATCCTCGTCACTCAAATATCAAAGCTATCGCAACAATACTGCTATTAAGACCACCTCTAACACTAACAACATCGCTGCAAACATTACCTAAATGACCATCAGCAGTAACGCTACTACATTCACAATAAGCAGCGCCACTAAAACCGTCATCATTCTATATCACCACCCGAACTTCCAACCAACATCTCGACGGCATCAAATACTTATATCAAGGGTAATATATAGACAGTATCATCTCTACTGCCGCTACCATCAATTACCGATATCAAAAGTAATGCAGATTGCTTCATCGTCCCGGCTGCCACGACCACCACCACCACCAAAAGCGCCATCATCTATCAACCCCTGCCGCTAGATTAGCTATCACAAGAGCCACCATACTACCGCTGCCATCACTACTTACTGGCTTCATTACGAGTCAACGGAGGAGCATCCTCGTGACTAGAAGCAGCAGCCAAATCTCTCTCAAATTTCTCGACCTACCATCTGAGGAAACGGCAGAGTGAATTATGTGTACCTGTGTTCTTGGGTGGGGAGTGGGATAGCTACGACTGAAACATCTTTAACCATAGGTCAGCTAAACAACAACAACATCAGCAGCAATCATTTGTAACATAGTCACAAGGTTAGAAATTACAGAGGGAGGATACAATACCAGGAGTGTCTACTAGAGAGCAAGTATTTTGAGGAGTAGTATATTTTGCAAAGGATTTAGATCTGGTGTATTGAGTTACAATTCTAACGTCTGAGATGTTTTGCTTGCAGTTTAATATGAAACTGCTTTTGTTATTTTTAGAAAGCGTTTTTTGTAAATATTTAGACTAGGAAGTTTTGGGAATAATTTTGTAATTTAACATTAGTTAATATACGGCACTTGGAACACATCTTGATTAAAATAACGTGTATAATATGTGGAACGGTACGAGCTAAACACTTTGCCTCAAAGAGTCTCGAAGAGACTTGTGCATATATTCAACTTGTGCATATATTCAACTTGTGCATATATTCAACTTGTGCATATATTCAACTTGTGCATATATTCAACTTGTGCATATATTCAACTTGTGCATATATTAAAAAAAAATCGGGACTCACTCGGAATTTCATTGGTGGATCGTCAGGCACGGTGTTTCGATATCATTTGGTTTCCTGAGCGATGGATATCCCTCGGACATTCTGAGCTAAGCCGAAAAATATTTGTTCTGCTCTTGAAATCGGTAACCAAAGTATTCACAGATTTGTGCAAAAACTTGTTAGGTTAGAATTAAATTAACATACGCAATTAAATAACATTCGATCAGCAAAACTATGTGTAGACCAGTTAAAGACAGAAAAGAATGTTTGAAAATGTGCCGATCACATTCTGAGCGAGCTTTGCGATTTCATAAAACAAAAGTCTCCTTGAGAAGTTTCGCCGACACAAAATATTGAGACAGTACCGTCCAACATTTGAATATATATTATGAATGTTATACACTTCGTTATTCATTTAAACAGTTGCAGAAAGAAGTTTGGCGCTGACAATTAATGAACCAGTACATTGCCAATCGATGTTTAACGAACCACTACCAATAGAATAAACAAGGTTGAATCTAGTAAAATGTTTCCCCTGGGCAATTGAATGTTGGGTTTTAAAAAGTATTCAGTCAATTCATTCGACGACCACTTCCAGCATTTTAAGACACGTAACACAACAGTTGCATTCGAAATGTTTTCTATGGATTAACTATTGTTCTCTTAACTGTATATCATGAATGGCTTTATTTCTTAGCCTTTTCAATTATTCAAAGTCTTAGCTTTGATGGTTGGTACCGGATCTTCTGCAGTTCATAGCAATGTACAATGTACACTATGCCATCGGAAAAGAAAAAGAGATAATATATAGAGAGAGGTGGGGAGAGAGAAGATGATAATAAAGAAATAGATAGAACGAAAGCGACAAAGGGAGACATGTAAAGACAGAAAAGGTTAGAGAGAAAAGGCTAGAAGACATCGATGTTACTAACTTCAAAAGAAAAATAAACACAAAGAGGACGAAGTTAAAATGGCGTTTTGAACGTCGCCGTCTTTAACGATTCAAGCAGCAGACGATAGATTTATAATTCAAATAACAATGGCATTTATCGAAACAAGTCTGAAAAATATAATAAAAATTTAAACTCTACTATCTTATTGTTTAGTGAAAGAAAAGATTAGTAAACAGAATTTAAAGGTTTATTGTTGTTGGTGAATAAATATTTAAAGAAGTTGAAAGGAACAATCGGAAAACAATAGTTGCAATTGACAGAGGAGAATGAGATGAAGATGGAAAAGTAGGCAAAAAGAAGTACTGGACATTTGAAAATATACAGTGTATGTAGCAAGTTATTCTATGATAACATTATAAAATAACAATGGAGTTCAACTGTAAGAGGCAACCAAATTTACTTTAAAATAATACTAAACGGATTTAGACCGTTTTTAAATCCTTTATATAAGAAGGAAGGGCAGTACCCATAACCCTGCTGTACCCATAACCCCTCATAGGCATCCGAGACTGGTGGGAAGGATGCCGTTGTACACTAGTAATACAGGCTTTGAGGGAGGAACCAGAAGAAGTTACTCTAAGACCAGCCTCCAAGTAGCTATATGTCGATACTAATGAAAACTTTTGACTGATTGAAATCAATTAATATATCTCCGAAGCCAAATCCATTCCCAGTCCGTTTCATGATTTAACGCAAATCTGCGTGTAGTAAAGCTACAGGAATGAAGTTATCAATTGCGCCCGCCTAGTTCGGATACTGTCTCCGTTGCGTCACCGCTGCCCGGACTCTCGGACTGATGGTTATAAGGACAGTATTGAACACGTTTGGTATGTAATAATATAGCTAGCTCATGGGGTAGATCATCCAGTCCTGGCCATTTGTTTTACGTACAGCAGCTCAACACATTCGCTAAAATCGACGTTACGTTTCGCAGCATCCTTGATTCCTGTCCGAGAACTACGGTAGGTAGTTATCGAAATATCCGGCTTCAGTTCAAGCGCCTCGCAAAATATTCAGAAGAAAATCGTGCGCATCTGTTTGGAATCATGTAGTACGCGCCCGCTGCCTTCTGTCAAAGATCGAATTGCGACTGCTTTGTTACACCGGAAGACCATCGAACAAATTTGCTGCTGTAGCACCCACACTCTAGTACAAACAATGTACGGTTCGTGTATCGCGGTGAGAAAATTATAGTGGATCACTCTTGCTGCCAGCACGCCGATAGCTTTTTCTATGTACTTCTATTCACTTTACTAGCTTACCATATGGTCCTATTAAAGTGGGGTGGGTGAAGAAGAACAGAAAAAGTGCGCACCTTACTGGGACCCCAAAACTTGCAATAACCAGGGAACGTTCTAATTGCAACAGCAACAGCAGCTGTAACAACAACTACAAAAATATTATCCCAGAAGACTGCAACACTTCCGTGAATATCTTTGAAAAGTTAAGTAAATACCAGGACTTTGAAATAGATGTCACAAAAATGTGGCATCTAAGAACGACATATGTGCCTGTGATTATCGGAGTTCTTTGGGGATAATACCAGAAGGTACTCTTAAATACTAATAAACCCCCACAGTATCAGAGTCACAAAAGATTGTTCTCATAAATATAGATCACATCCTAAGAAAAATTCTGCTAATTTCCAAATCTTTCAACATCTTTCAAAATTGCAAGTATTACAACAAACTTTTAACGTAATCTTAATTTTCAGTATTTGGTCTCCTTTCCCGGCGTTATTTCATTATTACTCATAAATAACGTGCACAGTAAAACGTCTGAAAATTTCCTATTCCGTCGGGATACTATGTCTTCAGTGTATTTGTATTGATCTGTTATTCGAATTTGAATGTTAGTTGGCATGATATGCGCCGGGGGTCGTGTACTCATTGTGCGTAAATTTTGTATGTTGATGTATATATTCTATTAATTCTTTACTGTTTGTGTCTACAGCTATGTAATTGATAATATTTTCTTTTATTTGGTTTGCAGATGCAGTTCTGGCTATTGGTGTGAGTGTGAGTGTGAATTGTCGTGTTGTTGGTGATAGTAGTGCCTCTGGTGACGGTGGTTGTGGTCGTAGTGGAGTTGGTGCTGGTAGTTGCACGACTTGTTTCATTTAGTTTTCTCCTGCAAGTGTTTTGTGTGAATTAATTTATTTATTCCTTTCTTGTCCTTTCTTTTCATTCAGCAATAAGATTCCATTCTTCTTTCGGGTCACTTTCACCGCACAACAGATATAAGAAATCCAGAATGTGGAGTGGGTATGTCCTGTGCTGATGTTGTTCCTGTTGTTAGTGTTGGGTATTTTGGTGTCGCTGGTATTCTTGTCACTAATAGTGTTGCTATTGTCCCTGTTGTTTTGGGGGCCTCTGTCGCAGTTGTTGTTGCAGTCTCTGTACATCTTCTACTGTTACCATTGCTGCTAGTCTGTTTGCTCGTTGTTGGGGCTCTGAGCGCTGTATAAATGGCGTTGATAAAAGTGGGAGTTTTGTTTCTTTCAGTGTTTTTCTGGGGCAGGAAGACTTTAAATGGATCATAGCTCCTCTTATGTGACATCTTGGTTTCTTACCCTTCACTATTACAGATAGTTGGCTTCCACTCGGGAGGTGGAAAATATCAGGTATGTCTTCGATGCTTCTGGATTCGCTTGTATGATCAGTTCCATACTTATCCCTGATCAATTTTGTTCTGGCTTCATGTTAACCTTCAAAATTGTCGCACTTTTCTCTATATTCGAAATCTCTTGCAGAACTCGCGAAAATTTTTTTATTTCCTTGACTGTATGCGTCGTTGCAAGCATTCTCGCTGCATGTCGAAACGCTTGTCTTGGTGTTACCGTGTTACTGTTGGTAGTTGTATTGGTGATACCTTTTTCTACTGGTAGAAAACTTTTGCCTGCTTAAGCGGTAGTGGTCGTGGTGGGCCGTATGGCTTTCAAAATTTTCTTTCTTTTCCATTATCCTTGCAATTGTTGATGTCGGTACTAGTTGAGACAATGGTAGTGGTAGTGGTGATAGAGACGTTGCTTTTATGTTGCTTGATATTTTTTGTGTTGCCGTTGTTGTAGTAGCATTGAGTGTTGCTCTCATTTGCTGCAGTGACGTACCTTTTTAACATTTGGACTTAGAACGGGGTAGACCTTCCTGTCCTGGCCATTTGTTTTACGTACAGCAGCTCACCATATTCGCGTTGCATACAAACATTTATTTGTATGCATATTGACGCCCTTACACATGTATAGAAAGACAGGTCAGTTATTCCTCTCCAATTTTTGTTAAGTTCTTAAATGTATCTCCTTCTGTATATATATATATATATATATATAT
>NC_068991.1:25175316-25183995 GCF_001194135.2 Octopus bimaculoides
ATACTCTTATACCTTTTACTTGTTTCAGTCATTTGACTGTGGCCATGCTGGAGCACCGCCTTTAGTCGAGCAAATCGACCCCAGGACTTATTCTTTGGAAGCCTAGTACTTATTCTATCGGTCTCTTGCCGAACCGCTAAGTTACTGGGACGTAAACACACCAGCATCAGTTGTCAAGTAATGTTGGGGGACAAACACAGACACACAAACACATACATATATATATATATATACATATATACGACGGGCTTCTTTCAGTTTCCGTCTACCAAATCCACTCACAAGGCTTTGGTCGGCCCGAGGCTATAGTAGAACACACTTACTCAAGGTGCCACGCAATGGGACTGAACCCGGAGCCATGTGGTTTCTAAGCAAGCTACTTACCACACAGCCACTCCTACGCCTATATATATACACACACACACACACACACACACACACATATATATATATATATATATACATACATACACATTCATATATATACATACACAAGCAACCAGATGTATGCATTCATATACACACGCACACACATGCATATTATTTATTGAATTTATTGAACAACTGCTAGTTCCAGGCTTAGGCAGTGTGCAGTAACTCGTCGGTCTTTTATTGAGCACCGTGCACGATATGCTTTATAAACACTTCCGATTACTGCAGCGTCTAAGCCTGAAACTTCAAGTTGCTCACTTATATTTCAATATTCATTAACTGATATTTATTTCTCTCTGAATCGAGTGTTTTTTTTTGGGGGGGGGGGTGATTCTGTCATATCGACAAGCATCATATATACATACACACACACACACACACACACACACACACACACACACACACACACACACACACACACACACACACACACACAAATATATATATATATATGATGAAATCAACTGAGAAGTAACGGGAAATTGAGCTTAGAAAATTGCTCCTGCCTCCTATAAAGGTTAAGTTGGATGCACATTGTTAAGTATTTTTCTTTTTCTTGTTATATAATCCTTTAAAGATGTCATCAGTTGACGTAGCTCGTCTGGTTCTGAGTAGATACACCCAATCGGTGTGCACCAATGTATTGACGTCACATGGAAGTAAAAAATATATAGAAATCAATAAATAATAAGCAGAGACAATTATTTCAACTGGGAGTTTAGGCCTCTTATGTCAGCTACGAACGCTGTTACGAACAAGAGCCATAATGACATGATGGAAATGCATTATTTCCAAATATATACTGCAGTACAAAACAGTGACATTGGATTTGAATGTTATTATGTGATTGATGTCTGATCTAGAGATATATTTATGTAATGTCAGTAATAATATTTTATTGAAGAATTCTCACTGGTGCTTCTGAATTTATTAAAGCCATAGTATTTTGCGATAACTAACATAATTTTTGTGTGTGTTAAAATTTGGCAAAACGGATCCTCTTTCTTACTTTCTCTCAGTTTGAATAAATATTTACAGAAAGTTTACATATCGAATTGTTTAATTAAATTAACAATATTGCTCTTCTTGTAACGTTTCTGTTGCATTTGTTTTCACTTTAATTACATTACAAAATATTTGTTTCATATTTTGGCACGAGGCCAGCAATTTCAGGGAAGGGCGTGAGGTCAGTTACATCGACACCAGTGCTCAACTGATACTTGTTTAATAGACCCCGAAAGGATAAAAGGCAAAGTAGATCTCGGTGGAATTTGAACTCAGAACGTAATGACGGACGAAATACTGCTAAGCATTTTGTCCGGCGTGCTAACAATTCTGTCAGCTCTCCGCCTTCGACATATTCAGTTTTGCCAGTATTTTTGCATATTTTTGTTGCACAGTCTACATTAGACTTATGATCAGAATCTGTTTGGCCGTCTTTTATTATGTATCATGTGTCAGAATCTACACTGTTCAATGTATTTTTTGAAAGACACTAGAGAGACTCAGCTGCTATTTCTAGCAGGTTAACCGACTGCGTAGAGGTTTGGAGTTCTCCATATGTTATCCGTTTGATTTGTGGTAGTCGTCAGATTTTCTACACCGTTACGTGACAAGCCAGCAGGGACCTCTATCTGGTCGTTCTAGATTCTAGAAATAAAACCCAAAGCTCTCTTAACTCACACCCTAGCAATTTAGAAATGGAAGAACAATGAATGTAACTTTAAATTAGACGCATTACATGTAAAAATAAAATGCAATGTCCATATCTAGAACATGTTTTATCATGGGTCAGCTTGATCAGGGCTGACTTGAGGCAGGTAAAGCAGTAGTAGCAACAGTAACAGCAGCAACGCAACATCAACAAAAGTTGCAGCCTCATATATAAAAAAGAACTTCAATACAAATTACGAAATCCAAAGAAATATGCGAAATTGTTCAAAATGTGTGGAATATCAGCAACGTAAGGGAATATTGAACTAATATCGAAACGGGAACTGGATATTAGATTGGACTCGCTATGCGCTTGCTTCAGCATATCAGTGAATTAATCTTTACAATGCTTGTAGTAGACATTCAAAGCAAGCATTCGTAGTGATGCATATTTGAACATAAACATCAATTCAACTAGATATATCTTTATTTTATTCATTTATTAGTTACAGTCACTGAACCGTGGCCATGTATAAGCCAACATTGCCTTCAAAAGTTTAGTCGCTGATGTCAACTTCAATATTTTCAAGCTGGTGCTTATCTCATCGATCCTTATTTATTTGTTTGCGTCGTTACAAGATCTAAAAGGACTCGATATAAACAACAGCTTTAACAAACTAAGGAAATATAAGCATACACATACTCATATTTATGTATATGTTTTCTTTTAGTATCATCATCATTCTTAGACTTAGTTGAACAACCAATGCTAATCAGTGGGGATTCACAGTATGCGTTTTACTATTCGTCCTTTCGATCGCTGAATACAAAACGTGCCATGAGACCTCTGTTCTGGTGATTTTCCCGAGTCGCCATCTAACTTTTGTACGCCAATCTATCACAAGGTCACCCATTTACAGCTGAGTGGACAGGAGCAACGCGAACTGAAGCGTCTTGCTCCAAAACATAACCTACAGCCGTTCCGGGAATCGAAACCACGATCCCGCGATTGCAAGTTCAACACGCTAGACACGAGACCACATGCCTTCACATATATTTTCTCTCATTCGTCTGAAGTCAGGTGTTGTTACTGTTAATATTTCTTGTTATCAACAATAATAAAACGTATATATAAGGTTATAGAATGAAAATACACGTCTCATTGACTGAGCAATGTTTTCGTGTTAGTAACGATTGAGATTTATCCTGAATCTTTAAAAAAAAACCGAAACAAAGTAAAATTTTGTGGGTGATGGATAAAAGAAAATATATCTTAGACTACAATTGAAAGAAGTGGAAGTAAATAAATATATAAGAGTTTGAATAAAAAACGCCATGAAGTCATGTTTAAGAGAAATTATTGTAACGAGTATTCAAATAAATAATATTTTAAAATAAACTAAATTATTAACAATTGAACAAATAATGAATAAAAGACAAAAAACATGTAAAATGGTTGGTTAAGTAAATAATCAATTTAATTAACTACTTATTTATATAAACAAAGGATTGAATAATGCAATAAATTCATTTATAATTAAATAAATAGATCGCTGCATAAGTAAATTTAAAAACAAATCTATCAATAATTAAGAAAATAAATAAATAATATATGAATATTATGGAATAATGTGGGGGATATATCAGGAAGTAAAATAAGGACTAAAAACTTAATCCGGAGTTGGAGGAAAGTTATGTGATGTTGCATGATACGTGATAAAAGTGAAGTTAATCAAATGCCTCGTAATTTTGGCATAAGGTCTGGGGTCAATCGACACCTTTGGTCTCCAGTGCTTGAGTGGAATGCAGATAAGCATTTTGTTCGACGCGCTAACGATTCTGGCATCTCAACCGGTTTTTCACTGTTGCAGTTCCAAGTATTCATGATTTGCGCATGGTATAAGAGTAAGCATGTACATTAAAAGAGACATGCAATGCAAACCGAAGTAAGAGCTGTAATCCGAACAGCAAAGTATTGTGCATTTGAAAGCAGTTGGACTACATAATTGTAGTTGCAAAGTAGTGCTCTGTACCGTATATGTGTTGTGCCTCCATTGGATTTCGCACAGGAATCTTAAACGTTTGAATATTAAAATCCTACACATTTGTATGTTACATTGCTTGTGTGTTCGAACCAAATCTGCATTAAGTTTGAGCATGCCACCTGTAATCTTTAATGAATAGGTGTAAAGATCAGTTCAACTATTTAGTATCAAGCCATGAATTCAAGTGATTGAGTCAGCGATTTTCGGCTAAAAATTCGAAGTTAAGGATCAGATGTTTCCACTACTACGTGATCTTATATTACAGGAATGAAAACAAAAGAGCTTGAGTGATGGAGAAAAACCTGACTTTTAGCCAAATGCTTCCCATGAACTTCAGTTTAGGGTTTCAACAGTAAATTAGCAGGTTCAATTAATATGATGGCTCCCATCAACATTTGGTTATATATACATTATCAAATCTCATATTAACTATGTCTATTCGTTATCAGTACGGAAGCCAGCCTCTTATAATTGAGCAATCGGTATGAAACCGGATATATTTAAAGATGTGCACATTTTATGGTGCTTATCAGCTTTTGGCAGCGCCTTGTTGCCTTAATGAAACTGATTCGCTCAGTGAATTCGGGAACGCGGAAAACAATAAATGAGGCGCGTATGCTTGTTATCTGTAAGTAACAATCCACTTGTATGCTACATATCTACTCAGTGAAGCGGGGTGCGGGAAAGAGACAAGTAAGGTCCCAATGAAAATTTGTGTAAGTGTGCTTAATTTTAGGTCTAAATTTTCTCGGTCACGGGCATGATGGTTCAGGAAACCAATCTGTTTGTAGTTTGAATATTTCCAGAACAGTAATGCTTCACAGTATATATTTTTAAATGAGCTAACAACCAGCCAGCATTATATATTTGTAATGGTTCTAATCACTCGCCTGCAATTATTAAACACATAACTGGTAATGTGAATAGACCATTTCGAAATCTATTAACAGATAAGGCTATTTCTGACATGATTGCCCTGTACTATAATAGAATACTATAATAGAAAGGAAGAAATTTCAACGTGATAAAACTATTTAGAATCAAGCTCTAAATAATTAAATACACGCAGAAACCAAAATGTATTGTTCAACCCACTATAAGTTACAATAGTCACAAATATAGCTGTATGTTTCCTTACTAAGATACATTAAACTTTCTCGCTTTCTATATATAGAACTAATTTGTTTTTCAATATCAGCTCTGGTAAAGACACTTTAGTTATTTAGGGAATGTAGGGTCTAAAATTTTGAGCCACAATAAAAGTGAATCACGAAAGAGCCAGTGTAAAGCTGGTATAAAAGCTGTTTTTGGTTCGGAATAACATCGCGTTTATGAAAAACTATTTCAAAACTCGATACAGCCAACATACCTATTAGTTTAGATACAAGGACAAATGTTCAAAGTCAGTATGGTTCTCCATGATCCCATACTTACAGGCAAAAAGTTTCGCAGATTAGGTGCTATTATATATTTTTCCAGACATTATGTGGTAGATAATCAAAACTTTTTTTAGTCTATCCAGGCTATCGACAAGTTTTTGTGTCGTTTGTGACAATCTTCCAAGATAATCTTACTGATGAGTAGCTGATCTTTATAACCATAGGACCCACGTTTACATCCCTTTTGCTCATTAGGGAATGTGCCACCTTCTTCTTCTTCTTCTTCTTCTTAGAGTGGTGAGCTAGCAGAATCGTTAGCACACCGGGAAAATGCTTAGCGGTATTTCGTCCGTCTTCACATTCTGAGTACAAATTCCGCCAAAGTCTACTTCGCCTTTCATTCCTTCGGGGTCGATAAAATAACTACCAGTCATTCACTGGGGCCGATATAATTGACTTTCTCCATCTCTGAACTTTCTGGTCTTGTGCCAAAATTTGCCACTGACATTTCATTATAAATTCTCAACCCATAGTTCTTGTATGATATATCGTGGATTGTCAGCATTACATAAGTTTACTCCAACCTCACTTCGGTTATTTTATTCTGATCCCTCCTTCAGAACCTTTAAAGTTATACCCATATGTAATATTGTAATTTTATAAGGTGTTACCCATCAAATAAGGGGTAACTTTGGATGTATACGTTCACCATGATGGATAAAATAAGGAAATATGGTACACATGCAAAATTTGTCATTTAAATTTTATCGAATTGTTTAGTTCTTATATAAATTGATGAAAAATATTTATTACTTTAAAATATTAAGCAAGGCAAAATTTTCATTTGTTTAACTCTTCTCATAAAAACTAAATACTCTGTCATTTACCTCCTCCTTCCTATCCCTGTGAGTCATTTCTTCTCCGTGTGTGTGTGTCTATGTGTGTGTGTGTGTGTGTGTCTATGTGTGTGTGTGTGTGTGTGTGTGTGTGTGTGTGTGTGTGTGTGTGTGTGTGTGTGTGTGTGTGTGTGTGTAGCTTTACTCATTGTCTGCCACTGTTTTAGTATGTACATGCATCATAAACCTCTTATGCTTATTCTTCTTTTGTATCTCCCTTTTACTATCTCAGCACTCACTTTATATGGTTTAAGATGTGAATTGAGAAATTAACCAACAAACCAATCAACGAACGAACGAACGAATGAATCAACCAGCCAACCAACCAATCAACCAACAATTATATCGGCTATTAGTGATTTCAAATTTTTGCATAAGGCCAGCAATTTCGGGTGGTGGTGGTGGTTAAGTCGATTACATCGATTCCAGTGCCTAACTGGCACTTATTTTATCAACCCCAAAAGGATGAAAGGCAAAGTCGATCTCAGCGGAATTTGAACTCAGAGCGTATGCCGGACGAAGTGCTTCTAGCCATTTTGTCCAGTATGATAACGATTCTGCCAGGTCACCGCCTTTATCGCATGTGTCGGCAATTACCAAAAAGAAATTAAAATAATTATTATTTACAAGCCTATTTATATATCTATCCATATTTTGAATTATGCACGTATTTATTTATTCAAGTAATTCTTTTGTCATTTATCACATATCTTTTATAAATTAAAAAATTATTTGATGATTTATTAAAATACTCCCTTGTTTAATTCTTTCATTAACTTTAACTAACCCCCTATTTTAAGATATTTTAAAATATTACATACGTACATACATAGCGTTGCCATTATTAATTTTTAAATTATTTAATTGTCGTTTCTTTAATGCTTCGTTTCAATAATTCATCTTAAACAACTTTTCATATCAATCACCAGCCGATTATGTAACTCTATATTCATATTTTACTTCTAATTAACACCATTTGATTGTAAGTTGCAATTTATTTCCCTTGTCCTACTCTCTCCAGTGTTTTTTGCTGAATCATGCTATACCTCACATTTCACAAACATGAATCCTTATTTAGTCAATCGAATGTAAGTGATTTTTCCACCATGTTTTTTTTTTATATATTTGATATTTTCCCGTCTATTTTGTGGAGAACCTTGAAACACGAGTAAAAATATATAGCATCAACTGAATAAATAATTACATTCGAGCACACATGCTTAGTATTTTTCTCTCTGTCAATACATACATACATAAAGTTCAAATTTACAGAAACAAAAGACGAAGACAGGCAAAGGAATAACAAGCAGGTGTATTAGTTTGAAATGCATTCTATTATTATGTACTATACATATTTATATATATGTACATGCATATGTAGATACATAAACACAGAAATAACATATACACAAACAAATGTGTGTTTGTGTGTGTGTGTGGTCTGTGTGTGTGTGTATGCGTGCGTGTGAAAAGAAAAATATATAGTGAAATCTTAGCGTCTGGGAGAGAGAGAGAGAAAAGAAAACCATACACGTAAGTACATTGAGAAAAGAAAGGATGGTATGATAAAATGTTTGAAGAGTATATCTTAAATGTATTAACAGAGAAATGGAGGAACCATTGTGTTCTTTGGAGAACAGAAGTCGAAAAGAGAAAATTGAGGGAAACGAGTAGAAAAAGGAAAGGAAGAACGGTGATTGGTTGCTGGGGTGAAAAATGGTAGAGAGGGAAGAGAGAGGGAACAAAGAAAATATGCAACTTGATAGATCGCTAGCCACTAAATCTTTTTCTATTTTCTCTCCCTGTTTATTTCTGTGTTCCTTTCTGTCGAAGAGCGTAGGCTCGAAACGTAAAAGTCTTTCCCACTTCCCGAGCGTTAAACTAATACATCTGTTTGTTATTTACACACCCGTATATATGGCTGAAGCGGGAAGACCGAATATGGCTTGAAAGTCATAACATGTCTAGGTGAGACAGGCTGACACTGAAGTGGCTTCGCGCCCTCCATTGTCAGTTAAAGTTCAGACAGTGTCATGTGACAACTTGCTGGGGCTACTTGCTGGAGCCTAGCAGCGGGAAGTTTAGACAGTGTCATGTGACAACTTGCTGGTGCTGCCTACTGGACCCTAGCAGCGGGAAATTTAGACAGTGTCACGTGACAACTAGCTGGGGCTGCCTGCTGGAGCCTAGCAGCAGATATAAAAAGGGGAACTTGACATGACGATCAGTCGGACGCTGACACTCGTTGATGCTGCATCGAAGAGGCCAGGGAAT
>NC_068991.1:25185327-25186283 GCF_001194135.2 Octopus bimaculoides
CGACTCCAGGACTTATTCTTTGGAAGCCTAGTACTTATTCTATCGGTCTCTTTTGCCGAACCGCTAAGTTACGGGGACATAAACACACCAGCATCGGTTGTCAAGCGATGTTGGGGGGACAAACACAGACATACAAACACATACATATATACGACAGGCTTCTTTCAGTTTCCGTCTACCAAATCCACTCACAAGGCTTTGGTCGGCCCGAGTCTATAGTAGAAAACCCTTGACCAAGATGCCACGCAGTGGGACTGAACCCGGGACCATGTGGTTGGTAAGCAAACTACTTACCACACAGCCACTCCTACGCCTATATGTTTGAAAATATTAAACAATCACACAATTTCATAAGAAAAGTTATTACAGTGACCTCGCTTATGTGTAGTTTAAAACGTTTGGAGTATTCTCACAAGAGACAGAAATTAAAAGAAAAACTTGACCTTGAAACAACAAGTGTTTTCTTCATAACTTTTATATAATATTCCAAAATATATGCAAACAGATATTTCAAGAATCAACAGGGCCTGATTATTTGCTGAATGATCACAAGTATGTAACTCGGAGTACTGGAACTATGAGATTTTCAATTATAATATACAGTTATTCAGTTTAGCAATTGATCGCTTATCGGTGAATCAACAGATTTACATACATACATACATACATATTCTGTAAATAAGTTATAATTATAAACTTAAAGCTTAAAAGCGGTCACCGTGTATTAACTGAAGAAAATAGTCTAATATTGCAGCGTGTAAGCCCTCAACGGGATAAAGTGTCTTGACAACCGGTTTTGGTGTGTTTACGTCCTCGTAACTTAGAGGTTCGGCAAAAGAGAGGGAAAGAATAAGTATTAGCCTCTAAAACCACAAGTCCTAGGGTCGATTTGTCCGATTCAAATGACTGAAAAAGCAAAAGATAAAAGTTATACATACATCTTTAATCTTATATAT
>NC_068991.1:25186391-25191687 GCF_001194135.2 Octopus bimaculoides
ATATACCTTTTATCTTTATATATACGTACATACATACACAACGACAAAGAAATAAAGCATGAAAAAGTATTTTTAAATATGCATTTTTATTCTTACACCCATAACGATCAAATGATTACATAAATTTTCTTTCGGATCCACTGATCATTCTAGGATGCCCTTTGTGTATATGAAATCCATTACTTTCAAAATATTTTCTGTGTTACAAGACAGTCATTTCGTTCTAGCCCACAGTAAAACAATGGAATTTTTCTTTCTTTCTGTTAGTTCCAGTGATACTTCATGTCTGACTTTTTTAATGTTTTCGTTCATATTTTATATGATATATTTTAAAATCAATTTTTTAAAATGAATATTATTTTTTGTAAATGTATTTTGTAATTTTTATTTTTTTTTGAAATATTTTTCAAGTGAATCTCAAATATTCCAATCGAACTTTTGTGGAGGATAATGCTTCGACTTCAGAAAGCTTTCGCGGTTATAATGATTGATATAACTTTTGTTTTATTTTTATTTTTGTTTTTGTTGTTGTTGCTTTATATTTGTATAATTTTTAATATTTTTTCTATACCCTAACATAATACACAGACGACGGAACGGGTTAAATATCAGGGGTGAGGGAGTGCTGTTGAATAAAGTGTCTTATTCATTTGTATTTCATTCTAATAGTCCAAATGTCAAGAAATAAAAAAAGAAACTAAGAATATAAGACTATAACACGAAAAACCCATAAACAAAACAAAAAATACCCACAATGAATTATAATTTGGAAAACATATAATAATAATAATAATAATAATAATAATAATAATAACAACATATTTTTGTTTTTTATTAGGAACAGGGCCCCGGTTCTTGAAAGGTTGAGGAATGAGAAGTGTGAAATTTACGCTTTTCCCAACGTCATTTCAGGCGCAAAAATATCGAAATGTTTTCAAAAAAGGATTCGAAACTGCATCAATTTGCCGAAGGGTTATCAATGTTCTGCAGTGATTGCCACAATAACGATGTTAATAATAATAATGTTGTGGGACTGGTAGACTAGGTTACAGTGATAGACAAAATGCCTGGTGGTATTTAGAATTTTATGTTCTGAGTTCAAATCCCGTCGAGATTTTACTTTTTTTTTGTTCATTCTTCTGGTAACTACAAAACAAAACACCTTTCAAATACTAGAGTTCGATAAAATCCACAATACCATCTCACAAATTTGAGTCTTTGTACCTAAATTAGAAATCAATATTAGAAATCAATATTAATAATACAATAATAACGCTTTGTAGGAATTTTGACTTACAACTGTGTGTTGAAACCAATATTGTTATATTTTGGAAGAGTCATAATTATTAAAACCTATAAACACTCTCACCGGTTTATCTCTGTTATACTTTTTTTCTTTTTCCTAAAGCAGTTGCATTTGTTTATGTCCCATAAAATATTTTCCATTGGCCCGTACTGTTACCTTCTCAATGAGGGTTGATTAGTTTCTTTTAACAGTTTCTTTTGTTTTAGTTTTCAACTGATTTTATTGCTGTTACATCTATAAGTAAGTATATGAGTTAACGTTTCTATTGCTTTATTTTACATAATTTTGTAGTTGAAAGTTCGCAAGCTTTAGCTAAGCTAGTAGAAAACTAAAAATAGCGATTTAAATCTTTGGCACAGGGCCATAATTTCTGTGTATATGTGTGCGTGAGTTACAGACGATTAATTTGGCCCTCAGTAGTCAACTGTTATTTATAATCTTGCCTTTGCAAAAATGAAAGCAAAATGCGATTATGGCAGAATTTAACTCAAAACGTAAAGAAGGAAAACGAATGTTGCTAGGGTATTGTTTTAAGCGCTGCACAGCTCATGCCAATCCAACATTTCTTTTATGAATAAAATAATGATTTGTAGCCCAGCAACATTTTTGGATGGAAGATAACAGTCGATTAAATCATTATAGTAATTCACTGGGACTTAATTTAGCAATCCCAAGATTATGAAAAGCAAGGTCGACCTCGGCGGAATTTGAACTGAAAATTTAGACGGACGTATATAGAGCACGGAATTTTCTCTTTTTTTTTTCGTTCCTGTCTCGCTACTGTTTCTGCATTTCACTGGTCTCTTGAAAAACAGGTAATGACAACAGTATTAAATTAAAACTTAATCGTCAAAATAATTTAGTCGTCATTGTTGAAAACAAATCTCTTGTTCTTAAACAAATCAATATTTTAAAAATATATATTGACGATCTAAATATTACAGTGAAATATTTTTTCATGCCAATGTAGAACTGAACAGTGAAATATCATACATATAGTGGCAAAAGACGGGAAGGTTAATAGCCAATCCTATGTTTCTACTATCATAATTTGCTATTGTATTTTTAGCTATGATATGTAGATGAAGCTTATGAGAATTACTGTCGCCATATTTATCAGAAAACGATATTACAGACCAGACTACGGGAGACTTCGTATGAGTGTGTATGAATATAATGTATAACAAGAGTGCATGTATGTATTGATGTACGTTTGTACGCATATATGTATCTAGACAGGTATGTATATGCTTGTATGTGTGTGTGTATATATGTATATACATATACACACATATTTGTGTGCATGTGTTAGTGTGTGATTTTATACAGTATTTTCAAGTATAATTAAACAATTTGTTTAAAAAAGTTGTTTTTTAGAACACAGAAGGCAAGTTTTTTTTTCTTTTTCTCTTTTTGTAGATTTTTATTAATATTATTATTAATAAATTTCATGAAAATAATTTCTTTTGTAGTTTTTTTTTTTACTTTGGAAATAAAACGACGATAATGGTTACCGTCATCATCGTCGTCGTCATCATCGTCATAATCATTAACATCAGCAACAATAACAATAATACGCACGTGGATGACATGAGATTACTTTCACGCACACACACATGCGAACTAGCACATGTCACAGTCATACAGATGAAATATTATAATTGTTATGTCAAGATTCACCTTTTCTAATTTTCAGCAAATGATAATATTAACTATTGCTCGATCATCAGAGAGGTGAAAGTTAAAAAAACAATTCTAAAAGTGTCAATTATATTATTAAACTCTACCTCTTGTATTGGGTACTATGTTCTTCAAAACACATATATTTACGAGCATGAATTTCAATGCATATCCATTCTCCTTATCTCTCTGTCTCTGTCTGTCTGTGTATGTTTCTCTCCCTCCTTCCCCCTCTCTCTCTCTATATATATATACACATGTACACACAAACACACACACATACCCATATTCACAACATATATTTTACATACATGCACAGATAATGCACATATGTATGTTTGTATGTATATATATATATATATGTGTGTATATATATATAAATGTATGCATATAAATGTATGCATATATATGTATGTTTATACTTATAATTCAATATCTACATATATGCATATACATACACGCACACACACACACGTGCACACATACACACACAGACATGTGTGTGTGTGCGTATGTATGTTTGTATATAATTCGATATTATTGTTCAAGTCTTCCTTGAATAGTTCATTAGTTGGGCATTTAATAATCGATTTAAGTAAAAAGCCTTAATCGATCAAATTTTACATTAAAATTTTGTATTAATACTAACCCACTAACTATATTAAGGGAAGTACTTTAGAATAAATTTTGGTAACTAAAGAATAATATAACAATAGAACCAAAATGTTAGCTACGTCACAGTGGAATATATTACCACACCCACTCAACTCGCCGTATTTCACTGTAAATATTACATAACGTATAAGCTTTTTTTATATCGCAAGTGTTTTTGACAAATCGAGCGAGAGCTTTCTACCAAGAGTCTTCTACCAGAGTTTCGGAATCGACAACGACTTGCTTAGGTAATTTGTTAGACGGAAACCACATGGAAGCCTGTCGGAAAGGAATTTTTTTCCTGTCCTTAATTACTATACTTAATCCGTCACCCTGGCTGCTCTTTGGTAGACTTCAGTGAATTCTGCTATGTTACAAGCATTTGCGCCAAGTCGCTTCACTGAAGTCAACTTCATTATTCTTCTTATACGTAATAGCGGCCATGAAAGAGTCACCGGCGCTGCGTTTCCTGACGAAGCCCTTAAAATTTATATTAATGGTATATAAATTAATTATATTTGATATACAGAATGTATCATAATGATGTATCATGTGTTATTTGTAATATCTGTGCTTGTTTAAAATGTGCTACACCAAGAGGAAAAAAAGCATGTATTTAATCTTCTTCGATATTTTGAAAACCCAAAGATTGTTTCTTCTCTTGTTTATTTAGAGTCCTGCAATTTTCAGTCCCTGGAAGTAGAGATTTTACTGAATGCTACCGAATACAAATCTCATGGGGTGATGGTGGTGGAATATGTTAACAGAAGGATGTAATATCTAGACTATGCCTGCTTTGCAGTTCCACATTTCGTTCATCTCCGTTCCTCACTTTGGAAAAGAAAGAAAACTTTAAGTCTTCAGTAGTTTGGTTCTATATTTTAAAAAATCGTTTTGTATCGCTAGGTTCGTATCATCGTTTTTCCTACGCAAACAACTTTCTTTTATACACCTTTTGCATTTTTGAACATTGTTTTTATGTTAGTACTTCGTTTCAACGAGTAACTTGTAAAAATGGAGTTGAATTGAATACATGATTTGTGGAGTATACTAAAAAATTTGAATTCGAACCTATCCATCCTGAACAAAAAAACTAATGTGTGTGCGTGTGTGTGATTTATACATTCACATACGTCTCTCTCTTTATATATGCGTATATATACTTTTTTGACGAAATTCTGGCATTCGAAACGTCAATATTCATCCCTTCCTTATGTATATAGATATACATACATACACACACACATACACACACATATATATCTATACATATATGTATGTATATATGTATATATATGTGTGCGCACGCACACACTCACACATACACACGTATATATATATACATGCGCATATATACAAACATCATTATATACCTACATGCATGTATGTGAGTGCATCTGTGTGCAGGTTGCATATGCGTGTGTTTGTATCTATATTTCCCCTGTGCGGCAGTTGTAAATAGCTTAATGGAGACTGATAACGTTGCATGCATGCGTGGGGTATGAGAATCAACAATACGCTACGTATCAAAATGGAACAAGCTGATGGATACATGAAGCTGGCTTCCTGGTCGGACATGACGTGGGGAGCTCCATATATCCTCATACAGATCAAAAGATACACAAACATATAGTCATATATTTATATATATATATA
>NC_068991.1:25192384-25197041 GCF_001194135.2 Octopus bimaculoides
ACACACACACACACACACACACACACACACACACACACACACACACACACACACATATATATACATATATACATATGCATTTATACATATGCTTAGCTAATGCTTATCTATATCTTGACACGCTCAAGTACATTTCTCTGAGCTTTTACTACGTACGAAAAACGTGGTATTTCATTTTCTTAGCATGCAGATTACAGACGAGTACGTACCAAGTATTTGCAACACTATATACATACATACACACATTCATACGTACATATATGCATATATATACATGTACGTATATCTATGCATACATATGTCAGTATATAAGTATATTCTATACGTATATATTAATGGATACACTCACACACATATATATGCGCATATACATACACACGCATACATATTTCATGCTATATACATATGCTTATACATGCATGTATGTGGGGTCTCTAAGCATTAACATAGAATGATATTTACATATATAGACTGATGAGTTTGATGTGAACACATTTGAGATATCTCTTTCAAGATCGCTTCACTTGTTTCTTTTGAAATATTTCAATATATATTTTATACTTTTGTGGTTTCACATTCGGTACTTGGCTGCAAATCCTCTTCCAGAGTATTTTCTTCGCCGTGTTTACTATCCGTTGGATGAGTTGTTTCTTTGGGAGTAAACCTTACCCGTAATCTGTACCCGTTCGTGTTTTCTTCTGTAATAATGGAACTCTGGTTTCGTTGTCTGTCACCTGTTGGAGTTGGTACGTTGTTAGTCTGATTAACAAGATGATATTCTCGTCCGCTTCGCACAGAACTTCGAGAGCTTTTGAAATCCTCAGCGACTGATACACACTCTGTCGGCAGCACAGTGCGTAAACTTTGATTCCTGTTCAGTCTTGGTATCTTGTGAGGGCAGAAGACCTCCATGAGTCCTCTCTTCAGCTTAATATTGAAAAAACCGTAAACCAAAGGATTCAACCCACTCTGTAAGAGGGCCATTGTTTCAGCGAAAGCAATCACCGTAGCTGGAATATCGTATTTGTAATTGCTGTATATTCGTATCAGATTGACAACAAAATATGGGGTCCAGCAAGCAATAAAAGTTGTTATGATACTTAAAGTCATTTTGATTGTTTTGATTTTGGCGCGTGGTATTGTACTGCGATTTGGGACACTCCTACGAAGCGTCCCTTCTCCTGCTGTGTTGACTATCTCTCGACTTGCTCGCCAAACAGCAAGCACTACATTAATATAGAAATATGAGATCAGAATGGCCGGTATGATGAGAATGTATGTTGTCAAAAAGGTAAAATAGACTTTTCTTTGCCATTCCCCAGTGTAACCATGAGTTTGGCAACCATATTTTTTCTTACCATTTGGATGTACCCCTTTGACAGTTTGTACAAAAATGAAGAGCTGTGGTACAGCGAATCCGAACGCCATAATCCAAGCTGCTGCAATCGATATTCGAGCTTGGTGAATGGTGTTTCTAAAATTTAATGGGTTGCAGATAGCCATGAAACGGTCATAACTCATGGCAGTGAGTATGAAGGTCGTACTAGCTAGAGTGACAATCTGTAGGTAAGGTAAGATCTTGCACGCAGCAGGTCCTAGGACCCACTCACCAAAGCAAACGAAGAGAATTTCTGTAGTCATGGTAGCGAAACACACAGTCAGGTCCCCAATAGCTAAATTTATAATGAAAATATTCACACGACTGTTTTTCTTCTTATATTTACTACAAGTCAGTACTATTATGATTATTGTATTTCCTATTAATGTAATGACCATGATCACAACTAGTGACGCGACACGTTGGATTACGTCTGGAGTCCAAATCTGGTCATCTAATGGTCCAATAGTGGTTCCGAACTGATTTAGTCCCGCCTCTGGACTATCAGTTATATTGGAGACGTTATAAGCAAAGATATGCTGTTCATTAGTCAAAGGTTCGACCATAATAACTTTGCGATTTCTGTCAGCTTCCATTATGTTTCCAGGATGTGGATGGACAAACAAACATATACCAGGTTGTTATGACTTGTCTTTGCTACCATTATCATTATAATTATAATTATTGTTATTATTATTATTATTATTATTATTATTATTATTATTATTATTATTATTATTATTATTACAAAGAGGATGTTTAGTCAAAGGAAAGGATCAGCTTCTACCAATTCATTTCCAAGATCAACGTCGACATTTTTGATAAGATATTTTCTTCTTAGGATTCCAGTCTTAAATTTCTAGAAAGCTCATGCATCAGGGATGAATAACAGACATTTTGTTACAGTAAACAGTCTTTGTGTTTATCTCAGGAATTATTGTTATTATTGGTTGTGTCGCTAGTTTTGCAGTGTTAGTCAGCTCCAGTAAGTATTAGCTTTCATGACCACTGGACCGACATCCAGGACCTAGCAAAATAAAATAGATGTATTAGTAGATTGTAAATATATAACAAAACAACTATAGTCAGTAAATGAAAACAGCTTTAACGCAAGTAACAAACAAGCAAACAAAAATATACAGAGAAAAAAAAAACAAAACAAAGCGAAATATATAATTTTTTATGAATTTCTTTCAGAATTACAGAGCAAACTTGTGATTGGGGAATGGAATTATAAATTTATCGATTATAGTGTATAAATGCTATTTATATATTTTAACATTCATACAAGGATGAAAGACAGATTTTCAGTTTTGAACTGGCTAGATGGGAAATAATTATTAAAGCATTTAATGTGTTGCTCTACCGTCTCAACTGTCTACAGTCTATGTATGGGTAATCTTGATGAAAAGCTAACTTAAATGTTGTTGCTTTTACGATTTTACTCAATGTTGTATATTCACACACACAATTACACCCAGAAATATATATTTTTTATTTATGCGCCCTTTTAAAGCCTAGCCGGGCTCAAGGGCTCGGTTTCCCGGTTTCAAGAAACAGGAAGAAAGAGTGAGAGAAAGTTGTGGCGAAAGAGTACAACAGGGGGTCGCACACACACGCACACACACAGCACTCACACACTCTTTCTCTCTCACACACACGTGTGTACACACTCATATACGCATCCATATTTATTCACATATACATCTTTCTCTTTCACTCTCTACCTTGCTTTATAATCATTTCTCTCTTATCTCTCCTTCTCTCAATGCTGTCTTAAGGAATGGACACACTGAACAGATGTCCACGGGCCTCACGGGTCTAGGGGCCTAAATTTGATCTGTACATGTTGTGGCTTACTGTCAATAAACAAATACTATAGGGCCTAGTGCACTGATATTCCCGGGACCCATAATGCTGTTAAGACAGTCCTGGCTTTTCTCACATACGTTCTGTAATTGTTACCCCTTTTTGTCTACGACATGTTTGTGATTGTCACAAAAACAGCTTGTGTCTTCTTCTTGCTTGCAATTAAGATGCATGGATGCATATTGTTGAATGGTTCCCAAGCAATTAATTACGTCTATTTTAATTTTTGTTTAACAAAAAATAAGAATAGTGACAACAAATGTATCCATCATAAAAAATGCAAAACAAAACAAAACAAAGTCCAAATAATGAACAACGGGAAAAAATATCTAATACATCTAAAATAATTATGAAGAGGACAACAGCAAATATGACACAAAATTCAAAATAATTAACAACGTTATTATTTTACGTTACAATGGAGTCTCATAAAATTGATGAAAATCGAAAACAAACAAACAGGCGATTTCTTAAGAAATAAAGAAGTAAAACATCCACTGAAAGTATATAAAACAAACTTTGCTCCAAGCAAAAAAAAAAAAAAAAAAAAAAAAAAGAAAAAAGAAAAAATGACGAGACACGATTGCGATTACATATCACCTCCACCCCAATCCGGTAAAAACAACCCTTCTCCAAACAAGGGTATTTCACAGAAACTAAATTGATATGCTGTGTCGGGGGAGAGTAATATTGTCTTAATACCGTATTATAAAAACGAAGTAAATTGATATTGTAAAACCAAAATCTAGAATACTGTTGTCTTCCTGTTGTATAATTACTCCACACAGAGTGGGTGTGTGGTAAGAAGTTTGCTTCCCAATCACATAGTTCCGAGTTCACTCCCACTTAGTGGCACTTCGGGTTTCTTCTTTAGTGTCTTCTACTATCACCTTGAGCTGCCCAAAAGTTTGTGAGTGGATTTGGTAGACGTAAATTGAAATAAGTCTGTCACACACACACACACATTCGCGCACACAGTTATATATATATGTTTATTTGTGTTTCTGATTACTCCAAGAGTGCTTGACAACAGGTGATGGTTTGTTTATATTCCTCGCAATTTAGCAATTCGGCATAACAGACCAATAGAATAAGTACGAGGTTTTTTTTTATTAAAAAAAAAAAAGAAGTGCTGGGCTGATTTGTCCGACTAAATCACTCCAAACGGTGCTACAGTATAGCTGCAGTCTCCAATAACAAACAAATAAAGGTTACATTATTTACATTTGACGGATATTTGTCCTCATCTTGTTTGTGTTTAACACAATGTTTCGGCTGATATACTCTCCAGCCTTCATCAGGTGTCTCGGGGAAATTTCGAACCTGGGTTCTCATTCCTAAGGTGTTTTTCAAGGTTATTATTATTATTCAGGTCACTGCTTGGAATCGAACACAGAATTTTGGGGTTTG
>NC_068991.1:25197561-25198773 GCF_001194135.2 Octopus bimaculoides
ATCTATATATATGTATGCCTATCACACACACACATACATATACATATAAAGACATACGCATATATTTGTGTGTAGCGTGTATATATACTTATATATAAATGTATTTGTATATCAGGTTTACATACGTGCATATGTGCATACATACATACGTACATGCATACATACATACATACACACACACACCTATGGCCGTGTATTGAGCGTCCCCTTCTAGGATTTCTACTTCCTTCTGCAACCTGCATCAGGTTTCTCATATAGGTTACCCATCGCCATTAGCCGTGACGCTACAAGTTATCTTTAGACAGAAAACACTAATACAGGTTTTCCCATCTGTCTAGTTTGCTGCCAACAAGTCTTGAAGTTTACATTCGCTGGGTGTTGTATTTTTTATTCTTTTTGCTGTTATTTTTTTTTTTTGGTAGTTAATGGACTGTACAGAAAAACAGACGTCAGTTGAGAACTGAAAGCCAGTTTAATTTGTACATATATGTATGTGTGTGTGTGTGTGTGTGTGTGTGTGTGTTTATATATATATATATACATGCATACACGCACATACACTTATATCTATAACATACACGTACTCACAAGTATACATATAAAACTGATGGCCATCATGCATACACACATACATGCAGACAGACAGGAAATCATATATGAATATATATTTATATGTGTGTGTATATGTATATTTATATAGAGGCATTAACAATGTATATAGTCACTATTTAGATATAATAAAAGAGCAATGAATCTAAATTTAACTCCAGACAGTCAAAGAAACTTAAAATAAACTTTCTAGAAATATTTACCTAGAATTCGTGGCCTTTTCCTCAGCTTTGTTGAAAAGTTGTAATTTACATAATATTATATGAAGATAAAAAAAGAGTTAAAATATATTTTCTGAGAAAATTCTTGAAACTTTTTAATATAGGTGGAGGCGTGGTTCTGTGCTTCTCAACCACATGGTGCCAAGTCTGGTCCCACTGCTTGCCACCTTGGGCAAGTGTCTTCTTCTATAGCCTCGGGCTGACTAAAGCCTTGGAAGTAGATTTGGTAGATGGAAACTGAAAGAAGCACGTCGTATATATATATATATATATATATATATATATATAGTCTTTTATTTGTTTCAGTCATTTGACTGCAGTTATGCTAGAGCACTGCCTTTAGTCGAATAGATCGACCCCAGGATTTAGTCTTTGTAAGCCT
>NC_068991.1:25199009-25213037 GCF_001194135.2 Octopus bimaculoides
TATACATACATACATACATACACACACATATATATATATATATATATATATACATATACACAACAGGCCTCATTCACTTTCCGTCTACCAAATCCACTCATAAGGCTTTGGTTGGCCACAGTGGCATCTTGGGCAGGTGTCTTCTACTATAGCCTGGGGCCGACCAAACCCTTGTGAGTGGATATGGTAGATGGAAACTGAAAGAGGCCTGTTGTATATATATATATATATATATTTATATATAAGTATGTTTGTGTGGGACTGACCTGCAACTGTGTGACTGGTAAGCAAGCTACTTACCACACAGCCACTCCAGCGCCTATACACAGCCACTCCCATATATATAGAAGACATGCCAGATTAAGAAGTTTATAAAATACAAAGGCTAGAGAATGAAGACTGAAGTCCGTCACCCACCTGTGAAAGCAGTAATTAATGTAAGTAACTGACATCTAGAAAGCTCTGAAGAAGCAGTACTGAACAAAGGCCTCAACTTTGCGACGACCATCAAGTGCATTCCATACTTGGACATAATAGCCCCTATTGAAGAGATAGCCATAAAGATATCAAAAGCTTAGGGAGATGAACTAAGGTGGAAAGCGAGACAGGTACTTGAAAAAGGAAAACTTTCCAAACCAAACATCACTAAGGAAGAAAATTTCACTATCAAAAGACTACAGAGGTGACAATTCCGTCATAATACTTCCAGCAGACAAGGGAAATGCTACTGTGGTGATGAACAAGTCTGACTACTCTGAAAAATTGGCAAGTCTTATAAGTGATGGTAGCTACAGCAAAGTAAAGAAAGACTCTACTTTGAAAACAGAGAGGAAGTTGTCACAGATCTTGATCAAGAACAAGGATCACTTTACACCAATGAACTACAGACAACTGACTCAACACTACCGTAGACTACCACACATGTACGGTCTCCCTAAGATTCACAAGGATGGTATTCCATTAAGATCTATAGTGAGCTGTAGAGGTTCACAGCATGTCATCCACTGAGCCACCTCTTTGTGGATATAATCAGTCCATTAGCAGGAAAGTCAACATCGTACGTGAAGAATTCCACCCACTTCACAGAATTAATCAAGGATACCTCCCCCCATTGAATCCAACCAGATGGTGTGTTTAGATGTGATAAGTATGTTCACCAAAGTCCGAACTGGTGAAGCACTATTGGTGATTCAAGAAAAACTAGTGACAGACACCCATCTAAAAGAATGCACTAGTATACCAATAAGAAATGTGATGGAAATGTTCAGTATGGACACTGATATATATCGAAAAAAAGAAGGTTTAGCTATGGGTTCGCCATTATCACCGATAATAGCCAATATAAAACATGGAATACTTTGAGAATTTGGCTTTAGGATCAACACCACTGAAACCAACACTATGGCTGCGATATGTTGATAACACCCTTTTTCTCTGGCCCCACCAGGAAGATGTCCAAGTGCTGTTAGATCATGTGAACTCAATAAAGCCATCCATATAATTCCCAATGGAAAAGGAAAAAGACAATCATCTAGCATTCCTGGACGTATTAATAACAAGCATCAAGTATGGATTCAGGAAATTTGTATACCAGAAGCCAACCTTCATTGGACGATACCTCAACTATCCACTCCAATTATGAAGAAAAGAGGGGTTGAAACCAATAAACTGTCCACAGTCTGTCTACCCTATGTGAAAGGCCTCTCTGAAAAGATACAAAAGATATGCAGCCCATATGACATCAGGACAGTATTCAAGAGTAATACAACACTTCGCAAACATCTCCTTCAAGAAAAAACCATTAATAGAAGAGAATATGATCAAAGACTGTGTGTACTCCATCCCATGCAGCTGTGGTAGGTTATACAAAGGCGAAACATGTCGCCCCCTCAAAATAAGGGCAGACGAACATCGCAAAGCTGTGACACGAGGAGATATTGATAAATCGAATATAGCTGATCATGTATGGAAAAATGGAGACCACCTCTCCCTGTCAGATGAAGTTAAAACAATAGACAGAGAACACAACTGGAAGATACGAAAACTAAAACAAGCAGCACCATATGCTAGGACACAACAACCTCCTAAGCAGACTGAGTATAACTAGAAATTTAGAATCCAGTTAGTACTTACACGAGTGGAAGTTAGAATATAAAGGGACAAAGTATTCTATATTGCGATGCATTTCTTGAATACAAATGAAGATAATTATATTGAAGAAGGACCATGACTGAATTACAAATATACCAGAAGCCTGTCTCCTCTTCATGCCATTTGCATTATGTATTTTCACTTTACATTAACACAAGACTACCACACTTAGGGAGGAGGTGTAATTGATAGATTTACTTTAATTTACTATGAACCATATCAGAACACCACCTTCAAAAGTTCTTATCCAACCATATTACCCCAGTATTCCAAATTTTTAGTTACTTCCCAAGCAGGTTTATTCAGTTTCTTATAACTTTTGATACATATGCATTCCCACTTATGCAGGACAGGACATGCAGCTCATATATCAGACTATTGTCTGTTGAAAAAATTGTTCTCAGGCAAGCTAAAATAAAGTAGTCTCAAGAAGGCAAGAACAATTTATTTACTTAATGCATCTTTAAGTCATTTAATCTCACATGCCTACGGCTTTAAGTTAAATTAATAGATCCTTATTTATTTTAAAAAATTTATGTAAGTTCAGTTTTTACCTAAAATTTGACACCATTTTTTTAATAGTAAAAATATGTTAGATGATTCTCAAAATTTAAATACTTGCTTTGATTATTGCAGTTGTTGTATAGCTCCAGCCAGTTTTGTAAAATAGAAGTATGGCATGTAGGCAGTCAATCAAGTATCTAGCTCAACAAATCGATCCAACACACAGTATATACAAAGCTTCTAAGTGGTCAACAAATTACAAAGTCCACTTTAATATGCATTTATAATGTAGGGTAGAGTCTAATTGTGTATAATTGTAGGTTTATGGGAGAAAAGCTGGTGGAGGAGGTCAAGATTAACTTGGTCAGATGGTTAATGTGCTTCTGCACATATATTCAGAAGTGTTTATGGAGTTGTTAGTGTTGTTTTAACCCAAAATCATCCTTGATCAAGGAAACCTGCAGTCAATGGTATTCCAGCAATTTACTATTCTGTGAAATTTTCAGACACAGTGTATTTACAGTTTTCAGTTGGTTCATTGTTTCTTTTTAAGACTGTACAGTGTGGTTCAAAGAAGACTGGGGCACTGTTTTTAACCAATTGAATACCACTTACAGTCTACTTCATTGTTTATGGAGTAAATACAAACAGTGGTGTGGCTGAAATAGAAATGCAGGTGAAACACATAATAGTTCTAGTTACATCTCTATATGTCACGAGCTCAACTCTCATTGAAATCCATTAAAACTTTTATTCTCCATGGATAATCAATAAGATAATACCGATAGTATAATGGAGTTAATTCAACTGACTATACAAACTGAAATTTGTGACCTAGCACTAAGCTAAAAAGATCAATGTAAATAATAGAGTAAAATGTTTCAGCTCAAAAAAGACAATATTTACCTTTTCTATCGAAGATCAGGAGCAGATGATCCCATGTAAACCTTAAGGTCTTCTGCTGTGCCTTTAATTAGTTTACAAGGAATGCCTCTCTCCTGTAAAGCTGTGTATGCTTCAATTCTGTGTCAACCACCAAATGAATAATAATAGTTTCCACCTTCTGATCCTGTGATCCACAAAACATCAATGGGTAGCACAAGATGCCTGGTATTGGGATTCTGTAATGAGTAAACGGTTAAAACACATGAGTATGTATGTTTATATAAAGACCCATCCTCCACAGCAGAAGTGTTGATGTTGCTTTCCCTGGTGAATAAGATTGGTCAGTAAGAGCCCTGTGCTGGTGCCACACAAAAAGCACTTAGGCCAGTGCCACGTTGAAAGCACCCAGCATTCACTATAGAGTGGTTGGCATAAGGAAGGGCATCTACCTGTAGAACTCAAGCGAAATCAAACTGGAACCTCGTGCAGCTCTCCTGCTTGCCAGTTTTGGTCAAACTGCCCAACCCATTCCAGCATGAAAAACAGACATTAAAGGATGATGATGATGAGAATGAGGATGAGGATGATGATGATGAGGATGATGATGATGAGGATGATGATGATGATGATGATGATGAGGATGATGATGATGATGAGGATGATGATGATGATGATGATCATCATCATCATCATCATTGAACATCTGTTTTCCATGCTGGCTTGGGTTGAACAGTTTGACAAGAGCTGGTCAACTGAGGAACAGTCCAGACTCCAATAGTCTGTTGTGGCATGGTTTCTATAGCTGGATGCTCTTCCTTACACCAAACCCTGGGTGCTTTTTACGTACCACTAGCATGGATGATGATGAGATATATAAATACATACGAATACATGTAAACTGAAAGAAGCCTATCATGTCTGTGTGTGTGTCCTTGTCTTGACATCATGTGATGGTTGTAAATGAGAATCACAGTCATACAAGCAAGGTTGATCATTTCCAGTCTTCCATGAAAAACATGTCTAGCAATGGGAAAAAATATTACCTTGTTTGGAAACAGTTGAAGATGTGAATTTGTCTATTAAATGATATTTATCTGTTACTGGATGGAGTACTTTCTTTGTTAATCTTAACCAATAACAGAACAGTACACTATATATATACACATACACACACATACACACAAATGTAATATATATATATATATATATATATATATATTATATATAAACATGAATATGTATACATTTGTATACATATACATATATATATATATATATATATAGATATATATATATATATATACGTACATATATATATGCATATGTATATATACATGTATATACATTTACGTATATATATATATATATATATATATATATATATATATATATATATATATATATATATATATATATATATATACTTATATAGAGATGTATATGTATACATATACATATATACATGCATTTGCATACATATTCATATCTATATACATGTATACATATATACACACATACACACACAGACATACATATATACATACATGTACTGAAAAACACTGTTTGACCTAAATAAATAAATTAGAATGCAGCCAGGTATTAAGAGAAATCATAAACCTACAACAGTGGTTCCTAACCTTTTTTCAGCCCAGGGTCCATTTTTTACTTGAAAAAATCTCTAGGGACCACTTCTACTTTTACTTTATGCTGTTCAATTTTCGCACTAAAATACTTAATGTAAAGACAAAATAGTCTATTTACACTTTAAAATTTATTTTAGCAAACAAAAAATAAAATTTAAAATTTATTTTAGTAAACAAAGATAAACACAAGATATCAAAATCATTTTTCATAAAGTTGTTCATTTTTAGTCCATTCAGCTAGTGACTAGCTTGATATTGGTGTTTCTGACACAAGATATCATAATCAATTTTAATGAACTCATTTAGTCTTAGTCTGATAGTTCCTCTGCTGTTGACATCTAATTTATTTCTTTTTCTACTTAAAATATCTATAACAGCTGAAAATGCAGATTCTACTATCCATGTTGTAGGAAAAGAAATTATGCTTCTACATGGCAAAAAATATTTGGGTGTGATTCCTTTATTGATATGTAGGCAAAGACACCTTCCTTTTCAATTCTTCTCAGTTTCATATTTCTCTTTCAAATCCAACAACATTTCAGCCAACTGAAAATTATCATCTCCTGGCTCATAATTTTCTAGGTCTACAAACCAGAGTGGATAATCTATCTTTAATAAATCATTGTATATTCTTTCAAAGTCTACATGAAGGCCTTCAAGATGGGCAGTGCATGCAGCAATGCATTCTGATGTAGGAATAGTGATATTAAAATTTTGAAATGATGCCAAATTTTTTTTTCAAAGTGTTTTTTAACAAAATTTTAATTTCCCTGTATGCCATTTTATCTTCTGAGGACAGCTCTAAGTTAAGCAGATTCACTGTTTGAAAAATATCACTCAAGTAGAATATTTTTGATTTAAACTCAGAAAGGCTTTCCAAAATTTTCTTAGCTGTATCAACTTGCTTCTTGGAGTTGTAATGAGTCATCTGACTCTTGAACATGAGAAAGTTGATTAATGGTTTCCACAAATTCACTAGTCTTTCAAGGCTCAGGCCTTTTGACAACCATCTTACTTCTGTATGAAGCAATAGAGTTTTAAAATCTCCATCTTCACATAATTGCAAAAAAAAATTTATCATTCACTGAGTTTGATTTGACATAGTTAAATGCATGTATGGCAGTGTTGAGTGCTTCTTCCATTTGTCCTCCAATATTCTTAGCAATCAAATGCTGTCTGTGGATAATGCAATGTATATAAAAAATGCTAGGAGCAACTGATTTCATTCACTTTTCCAGTCATGGCTGCAGCTCCATCTGATGCGATGTTGATCAAATTAGTCAGAGGAATATTTTTATCATTAAAATACTGCATTACTTCATTGAATATATCTTCTCCATTAGTAGTTTCAGGCAAACTTTTAATGAATAACATTTCTTCCCTCATATCATCTTCATGGATGAATCTGACATAGACCAGAAGGATAGCTTGGTGATGAATTGTGCTTATCATCAGCCTGGATAGAAAAATTTGTCTTTTGGAGAATTTCCATAATCTTCTCCTCAACAAAATTAGACATTTCATTCTGTCTTCTTGTAATTGTGTTATTTGAAAGTGGAATTGTACTCAGAGTAGATGCAGCATCTTTTCCCAGAACCTCATTTGCACAAGCTATCATAGCAGGCTTGACAAATTTCTCACCGTAAATCTGAGATGCTGCAACCTTGGCAATAATTTCAGAGACCAAATAACTTGGTTTGAGTGTCTTTGCTTTTTCAGTATTTATCTTTTTTACAAAATCGGGTAGTTTGATTGGCTGTATTTTCTTTTTAATCTCAAAATATTCTCTACCTTTACCAAGAGATGATAGATACCTTAATTTCTGGTTCTGTTCCAGCTTAATTTTGTTCATGGAATGATTTGTCATGATGGCATCACATTTAAGACACAGGTTTTAAGTCTACAGATATAAAACCAAACATGATAAAATCTTCTTTGTAGGTATTCAGTTTTGCCTTTTTAGCAGTTGTTTCAGACATTATTACAACTGATCTTAAAAAAATAAAAATAATAAAGTATTTATTTCTATAAAATAATAAATACTTTATTTCTATAAATTAAAAGTATCAAATTTATTATTAAACAATATTGTGTAGTGATCTATTAAAAATATCAAATTTATTATGAAACTGTTGTAATTGTAAAATTTAAATTATGTAATTCTTGATTGTAATATATTATTGATTATATATTATACATTATTGATTCTTATGGAATAATTATTGAATTTTGTTTCCTTATTATTATTTTGTCTTCTTATAAATTATTATTAACTAACAGTGTCTTTATTATCAAACAATATTGTATAGATCTGAAATGGTTTCAATTTATTTTATGGCTACAAATTCTCTGGGGATCACCAGAAATTCTCTGGGGACATATTGGGAATCACTGACCTACAACATATGTGATATTGACAACACAGACATCAACTAAGACAAATTAATACACTACATAATTTTTTAATTATGCACACATGCATGCATGTGCATACTCTCTCTCTTTTTCTCTCTGTCTCTCTTTGTTTACAAGCAAAAACAGTCACATGACTATTCTAAAAGAGACAATAGACTTTCTTTTCTAGAAAAGAACAGATGATAGAGGCAAAAACCAGGCTAAGATTCTAATATCAGTCAATTCTGTGGATATTGCAGTCAAGTAAGGACAAAAAAACCAAAAAAAACCCAGTTGTGTTGAATATAGAAATGATGATTGCTACCACGATAGTAATGATGATGGTCGTCATGACAATGAAAATTATAATGATCATGTTGATGAGGAGAATGTTGATGTTAAAAATTACAATGAGAATGAAAAATTGTGATGATGATGATGACGATGACAACAACAACAATAACAACAACAACAACAACAACAGCAAACAAATGCTAATCGGGTTGTCAAATTGTTTCTGTAAACGCTATATAGGGAGACTTATTCTTCAGAAAAGTGATATACATAACTAACATTAAATTTAAATGAATGTCGTTTGTTGATTCATGTAGAATAACACTCATTTCAAATGAATTAATTATAATGTTGGAAGACTACGCCTGTGTATATAACCATTATGATTTAAGTAAATAATTCTTTTTACAGAAATCATTAATGATCTCTTTTAAGATGGATAATTATTAAACTCATTATGTGGGTTAACAGAAGTATCCTGAGCTAATTTGATTAAAAATAGAGTGGTTGTAACAGGTCAAAGGGAATTAATCAGCTAGATTATCTCTTATCCACGTATGACAAATGATAAACAGATACATTATTTACATTATTTACATTATTCACATTATTCACATTATTTACATTATTCACATTATTTACATTATTTACATTTGACGGATATTTCTCCTCATCTTGTTTGTTGTTAACACAACGTTTCGGCTGATTTACCCTCCAGCCTTCATCAGGTGTCTTGAGGAAATTTCGAACCTGGGTTCTCATTCCTAAGGTATTTTTCGATGTTGTTGTTATTATTATTATTATTATTATTATTTAGGTCACTGCTTGGAATCAAACTCAGAATCTCGGGGTTATGAATTCGATTCCAGGCAGTGACCTGAATAATAATAATGATAATAATGATAATAATAATAATAATAATAATAATAATAATAATAATAATAACAACAACATCAAAAAATACCTTAGGAATGAGAACCCAGGTTCAAAATTTCCCCAAGACACCTGAAGGCTGGAGGGTATATCAGCTGAAACATGTTAACAACAAACAAGATGAGGACAAATATCTGTCAGATGTGAATAATGTAAATAATGTGAATAATGTAAATAATGTAAATAATGTATCTGTTTATCATTTGTCATACGTGGATAAGAGATAATCTAGCTGATTAATTCCCTTTGACCTGTTACTTCTTTTAGGCTATGTACATAATTCCTCATCTCTTAAATAAAGAACCAGATACATGATTTGTTTATTTCACAAAGATTAGATAAATTGAGCTAAACAGCAGATCTCATTATTTTTCTGCTTGACAAAGCTGCATGGCTTAGTGGTTAGTTTCTTTGACTCTTGATCAGAAGAACATGGAGGTTCAATTCCTGAACTGGTTGGTGCATTGTGTCCCTGAAAAAAAAAAAATCACTTCATTTTCATGTTGGTCCAGTTCACTCAGCCATGAGTACCAGTTGGGTGCTGATGCAGCCCTCTCTCCCTCCAACTAGAGGTACATTCTGGATGCACGTACATCAGAGGAATGTGTGTGTATGTGTGTGTATGTGTGTGTGTGTGTGTGTGTATGTGTGCGTGTGCACGAGTGCATGCGTGCATGTATGTAAGTGTGCGTAAGCGCACACACATGCATATGTGTGTTATTTCTTTACTACCCACAAAGGGCTACACACAGAGGGGACAAACAAGGACAGACAAACGGATTAAGTCGATTATATCGACCCCAGTGCGTAACTGGTACTTATTTAATCGACCCCGAAAGGATGAAAGGCAAAGTTGACCTCGGCGGAATTTGAACTCAGAACGTAGCGGCCGACGAAATACCGCTAAGCATTTCGCCCGGCGTGCTAACGTTTCTGCCAGCTCGTCATCTGTGTGTGTGTGTGTGTGTGTGTGTGTGTGTGTGTGTGTGTGGTGTGGTGGTGCGTGTGTGCATAAAGGAAAAGCATTATTTTAAATGAATTGTCTGTCTGCAAGCCTCTGATATTGAAAATTGTGAGAAAGACAACTTCCTGCCTGATATGCCAAAGTTGTTGTTCATACATCAACGCTGAGCGTTTTCTGGATTACATATAAATTATGAAAGAATGTTACTTTTGAATGAACATTAAGGCTTGTTCAGCGATAGAGATGGTGATGTGTGTAAGCTGGTAAGCTGGGAAAAAAGAATGTGGTGAATACTTAACTTTCAACTTCCACATCTTTTATGTGTTGTAAGTTTACTTAATGAAAACATTTAACCTTTGATAAATTTCTATCAATAAATATTTGTTTGTTTATTACAATAATGAATGCATATTCTATTCCTTTTTGGATCTTTGTGGTTTTCATTACTGTTTATAATTTTGTTCCAATTGTTTTCACATTTGGTATATGGATTAAGTTTTGTATACTAATTATGAAAATGAAATTCAGTTTTCCTATAAATCCATAATTAAAAAATTGTTAGCCTTTAAAATTTGCAAAATTTAGGTGTTTTAGCCAATCAGAAGTGAGTATTTTACATATTGATCTGGTGAAAATTTTTATTTCCATTGTAACCAAAGCAAAGAAGTTGCACATGTTACATAGCTGATTGTGAAGAACTGTTTCCATAGTAACTAAAGATGCTGTGCATGTGCAGAAGGAGAAGGAGATACGAGAAAGATAATTTATTTCATAAAATCCAAGTTTAATGTTTTGATATGCCAATGCCCTCCCCGGCCTCTGATGATGGAAGCAGCAGCAAATGTGCTGTTTTCTGATTGGCTGAAAATTTTGAAAATGATCAAACTTTGAATACCTGTAGCGTTTTTGCAAAAAATTTTCTAGAATAAATGAATACCAAATTCGGATTCAGTGTCAACAATTACATCTATATGATTCATAAAAAAATTTCTTTAAAGGTCATTGTAAACAGTGACGAAAACCACAAAGATCCTCATTTCTTATTATAAAACACATAATTTACATTAATTTATAGTATACTATACAGTAAATGTGGTTCAGAGCACTGGTTTGGATCATCAGAAATAAGGAGATGAAAGAACCATCAGAGGGCTTTGTGATGGATGAAGTAAGATAATGTGAGGTCAGTTGAAACTGATCAGGTGCATAAGTCTCTATTTTGCATTCTCATGTATTAGGGAGATGGAGAGAGTGAAGCTGCCATTTATATTTTATTATTTATTGATATCATAAAATCATATTGCTTTGCAAATATTCTATTTAATTTGATGTATTAAGACATTCAAATATAAAGTGAACTATTAGTAATATTGGTTTCAAATTTTGGTATAAGGCCAACAATTTCGTGGAATTGGATAAGATGATTCCATCAACCCCTGTACTCAAATGGTACTTATTTTATCAACCTTGAAAGGATGAAAGGTGAAGTCAACCCCAACAGCATTTGAACTCAGAATGTTAAGTCAGAAGAAATGCCACTAAGTATTTTGTCTGGCATGATAATGATCCTGCCTGCTCGCTGCCTTGTGGACCATTAGTAATATTGGCATGTAGTCAACTGTGAGGCAATGAAGAAGAAGCATAAAGTATTGGTTTCAAATTGTGGCACAAGGTCAGCAATTTGGGGAGAGTGGGTAAGTCAGTTACATTGACCCTAGTGCTCAACTGGTACCTATTTTATCGACCATTGAAAGGGATGAAAGGTAAAGATGACCTTGGCAGAATTTGAACTCAGAATGTAAAGACAGACGAAATGCCACTAAGCATTTTGCCTGGCGTACTTATGATTCTGCCAGGTTACTTCCTTATAAGAAGCATAAAATATTAAAGACACAATTATGATGAAACGATAACTTCCTACCGTGCCATAACTGTACCAATACATGATACTTGAATCAGTGAGTTTACTGGGTATAGCATAGGTAATGAGACAGATGCTGCTCTCTGGTGTTCTACATCTTCTTCAATGACCATGTGTCAACCCTATAACTGTGAGTATTATCTTTCTTTAGCATGCTAGTGATATAATGATATCATTGAACCATGCCTCCTCTCAAAGCAAAGTAATTTCTGTCATAGGAATACTGCATCATTGTAGAACAGGCATAACTGAACTAGAACCAGTTCACACCGATATACATGAACCAGTCATTAGCTCTGTTTTTGTGTTTTAAATGAGCACCAGTTATTTTTCATGGCAGGTATTTCATCTCATAAAAATTTGCTTTGTATGCAACTATATATGTTTGAAAGTGTGTGTGTGTGTGCGCGAGTGCGTGTGTATGCGTGCGCACAAATGTATTTGGGTGTTACTTTGTTTGCATATATGTTCCTACCCCATCTTCTGCTGTTCAGTGTTTCACTCATAATACTTTGCTAGCAGAATCAGTAGCACACCGGGCGAAATGCTTAACAGTATTTAATTCATCTTCATGTTCTGAGTTCAAATTCCACTGAGGTCGACTTTGCCTTTCGTCCTTTCAGGGTCGATGAAATAAGTATCACCTAAATGCTGGGGTTGGTGTAATTCATTATCCTCCTCCAAATTTCAGGCCTTGTGACTATAGCAGAAAAGATTGTAACTGTATTTTTATGTATCATTCTATGAACTACTGGTGTTATCCACCCTCCTCTCCAACTTCATAAACCCAACAATAATTTAATATATCACTGTAGCTGTATATGCATAAGTGTGATTCTTTCAAATGTTATTCCTATGCCACTTCTTATCCCTCTTCATCCACCCTACTACAATGTGATTTGCATCTGTAACTCTATCAGTAGTCTTTTTTTGGTGATATTGTACCTATCTACTTGCCTGTCCAGTGGAGGCGCAATGGCCCAGTGGTTAGAGCAGCGGACTCGCGGTCATAGGATCGTGTTTCCGATTCCCAGACCGGGCGTTGTGCGTGTTTATTGAGCGAAAACACCTAAAGCTCCACGAGGCTCCGGCAGGGGATGGTGGCAAACCCTGCCGTACTCTTTCACCACAACTTTCTCACACTTTTACTTCCTGTTTCTGTTGTGCCTGTAATTCAAAGGGTCAGCCTTGTCACACTGTGTCACGCTGAATATCCTTGAGAAGTACGTTAAGGGCACACGTGTCTGTGGAGTGCTCAGCCACTTGCACGTTAATTTCACGAGCAGGCTGTTCCGTTGATCGGATCACCTGGAACCCTCAACGTCGTAAGCGACGGAGTGCCAACAACAACAACAACTTGCCTGTCTAAACTTCTTTGATTTCTCACTCATTCATACCATTTGCTTAACCATCCCCCTCTTTACTAAATCAATTCTTCGACTTAAGTTTTTCTTTATTTTCTTCACCCACACACAAACAACACATGTGAAGAACCATTACATTCTACACTCCTCGAGACAAATAAACTTTTATAATTTTCTGATTTTCACCAGTTTCCAAGAAATCCAAGAAGCCATTTACATATTATTACCATAGAAAATAATAAATGCTACAAGCATGAATCAAAGAGAACACTCTCAGATACACGATGGAAGTGGGGAATAATCTGCAGTCAAGAACAGATCACAAGGCTAATGACTTGAAGAAAAATTTTGGACTATATCATCATCATCATCATCATCATCATCATTTAACAGCCATTTTCTATGCTGGCATTGGTTGGACGGTTTGACAGGAGCTGGCCAGCCAGGGAGCTGTCCAGACTCCATGTTGTCTGTTGTGGCACGATCCTACAGCTGGATGCTCTTCTTAATGCCAACCACTTTACAGAGTGTACTGGGTGCTCTCTATGTGCTACCAGCATGGTTGTGTTTACGCAGCACCTGCACAAGTGCATTTTACATGGAACTAGCATCTGTAAAAGACAAACTTGTATGTATGGATGACAACAATTTTACGTGGCTTGATGCATCTCCTCAAGTACAGCAATTCACCATAACTTCCAGTCTCTTGTCATTTCATACATATACGAGGGGTGCTGAAAAGTTCCTGGGCTTTAAGTGTATTATGAAAGGCCTGATCAGAGGCCCAACCTTCCTAGTTCTTCTACAGGGCTTAGAAAAACTGAAGGAACACTGCAATAAGTGTGTGAATCTGAGAGAGGAGTATGTTGAATAAAATCATAATTAGCTGACCCTCCCGTATTTTCTTTTACCAAAAGCTTGGAACTTTTCAGTACTCCTTCGTATATATATATATATGTGTATATATATATATAT
>NC_068991.1:25214887-25216030 GCF_001194135.2 Octopus bimaculoides
GTAAATATATACGTATATATACATACTCATATGTACATTTTTACTTGTTCGTGTGTGTATGTAGGCACGCACATATACACACACATACAATTGGGTTTCTATGCAGTTTTCTTTGAACGAATTCCTCGCACAGACGTTCTTTGGTCCACTAGAGATTCTAGCAGAAAATATAGGTCCGAGTTCCGGAGATGTTAAAAAATACCGCCAGTAGATCACTTGTTATTTTGTTCCCTTAGAACGACGACGAGGATTCCAGCCTGCTCGTGAAATAAAGGTGCATGTAACTGAGCACTCCGCAGACACGTGTACCTTTAACATAGTCCTCAGGGAGATTTAGCGTGACACAGAGTGTGACAAGGCTGGCCCTTTAAAATATAGGTACTACTCACTTTGGCAGCTGAGTGGACTAGAGCAATGTGAAATAAAGTGTCTTGCTCGAGGACACAACGCATCGCCGGGAATTGAACTCACGACTTTACAATCGTGAACCTATACTCTAACCACTAAGATACGCGCCTTCACAGAAAGATATAGAAATTGAATAATAGAGAATTAGGAGTAGTAGTTGTAGGAAGAGGAGAAGAGAATTAAGAGGGAGAAAGAAAAATGATTATAGAAAAGGTGAACGGGCATCAGTAGAAAGATAATAATGCTTTCAGATTTTGGCAGAAGACGAGAAATTTTAGGTGGTTGGTGTTTTGTTGATCAATTTGAGTACTTGACTGGTGTTTTATTGTATTCATTCCGAAACAATAAAAGGAAACGTTGACCTCGGTGAGATCTTAGCTAAGGAGATAGGCGCCGTCTTGGCTATGTGTTAAGAAACTTGCTTTCCAATCACATGGGTTCAGGTTCAGTCCCATTGCGTGGCACCTTGGGCAAGTGTCTTTTACTATTGCTCCAGACTGACGAAAGTCTGTGAGTGGAGTGATGTATGTATGTATGCATGTATGTATATATATCATTAAATCCCTGAGTGAGAAGTAAACAGTAGCAGTCCGGAATCGTAAAATACAATTGCCAACTAGATGTAGTGGCCCCATGGAGGACGATGCTACTGTTGTTTTTATCTCTACCAAAGCTGGTACTCTTTCAGTACCATCATATCATATATATATATATATATATATATATATATATATA
>NC_068991.1:25216875-25219773 GCF_001194135.2 Octopus bimaculoides
GTGCGTGTGTGTGCATATGTGTGTGTATGTGTGTGTATGTGTGTGTATGTCTGTGTGTATTGTCCCCCTCACCACTTGACAATCGGTGTTGGTTTGTGTATGTCCCTGTAATTTAACGGTTCAGCTAAAAAAAAAAATGCATTCGATTCATTCAACTAAAAACACTTCAAGACGGTGCCCCAAGAAAATAAAAATAACGGTTTCAAATTTTGGCACAACGCCAGCAATTTCGGGAGAGAGGTCAATTCGATTATATCGACCCTAGTACTCAACTGGTCCTTGTTTTAACGAGCTCGATATGCTGAAAGGCACACTCGACTTCAGTGGTATTTGAACTCAGAACATAAAGACGGACAAAATGCTGCTGAACATTTTGTCCGGCATGCTAATGATTCTACTAGCTCATCGCCTTATATATAATAATAATGGAAATGTTATGTTATAGTGATATTTGAGATGTACAAAGAATTGGTTCCTTGGCTCATTTTACATGCATTTTCTTGTTTTTGTTTCCCATCCATATCTGTTTTTCTCATTATTCTTAAAATAAGAAAAAAAAAAAGAAAGAAATACAAATACAAAAATAGATGTAATTATTGTTGCTGTAAAAAAGAAAAAAAAAAGAGGAAAACGGCTCTGACAGGGCAGGAGCGGGACAGGGCGGAAGACTGACCAGTAAATGATAAATCAGAGAATTATGAGCTTGATTAGGAAGTAATTTTCTTACAATGCTTACTGATTGGCTGTTTTGTCCCAAGCCCCTATTTGCCTGAATGCGACCGCACGCATGTGTATGAGTGTTGGTATATTTGTGTGTGCAGATGTGAGTTTGGTGTTGAGTCTGCGTTTGTGTGTATGTCTGTGTGTGTGTGTGTTTTGTTGCCAATGTGTGTTTACATGTGTTTGTGTGGGTATTTTGGTGGGTGTATTTGTGTCTGTGCTTTTTGTGTTTTGGTGTTTGTATTTATGCCTGCATGTCTGTGTTTATGAATGTGTATGTATCTGTGTGTATATAAATGTGTGTTGTTATCACTATGTCAATATGGAATACACAAACAAAAATGTCCCTTCTTGTTTGATTTGACTTGCTAAAAATAGCAAATAGATCTCCCTCAAAACACATCTACTGTCAAAAATGAAGACAGATTAGAAACTATAGCGCCTTAAATATATACACACAAAATGTGCAACAGAAACAAACGAGAAACAGAGAGCAAAAGAAAACGGGATCACAGCAGCTACTAGAAGCTCTTTAGCCATAGGTCAGTTGGATCAAGACTGGCCAGGAACTACTTAACGGCTACATACGAATAACAGCAGCACAGAGCAGCCAAAAGTAAAAGTAAAAGTAGAAGTAGCATTTGATCAGTAAACAAGGCAGAATAAATGAAACGATATAACAAAGTAATATCTGAAACATTAGATGTAATCTCTGGTGTTATTTAAATCTACTTTACTGTGTGAAACATTGGCAATGTAATTCACATTATCAATTGCATGTCTCTACAGGTTTCCAATCTATTACAATCGTACATGTTTTCCGGAGAAAGGCCAGTAGCCTTATTAGTAGACTAGATTTGTTATTCGATGGGTTTCAGAGTTCGCACATTTGTTAGTGTTGTTGTTGATCTCGCTTTTTACCGCCGCTGTCGTCGTCGCCGTCGTTCTTGAGAACGCCAATCCTACTCGAATCGGTTCTATGATAAAATGCATATCAACTATGAGCTCTTCATGTTTTCAAACATGGTATACAGCTAGCGCTCACGTAGTATGCAATTAGCGGTCACGTGGTATATAGCAAACGTTAGTGGTCAGTCAGTATTGAGCCAGCGGTGACATGGTGTACAGCTAGTGGTCAGATGATGCACAGCCAGTGGTCACATGGTATATAGCAAACGCTCATATGGTGTTCAGCATCGAACACATGGGATACAGCTAAGACATACATGCTAGAAACCTAGCGGTGACATGGAGCACAGCTAGCGGTCACATGGTATACAACTAGCAATCATGTGATATGCAGTTAGTATCATGTGGTATACAGTGGTCACGTAGTATACAGCTAGTGGTCATACTGTATTCAGATAATGCTTACATAAGACAGAGTTAGCGGTTACTTCTAAATATGTAATATGCTCTCACTAATTGTTTTAGAAGGTTAATTAGTGGCCAACAGACATACGAACCCTCTCCGTCCTTATACACTTAAAATATAATAGGGCTACAATGAAAGCCAGTATCCTTACCGCACACAACGCTCCTCTAGTCAGAGAAGTGAACCCATCAAATTATGATCATTAACCAAACAGCATAGCCACTTGGGCGCGCCCTTTCACTCAAACATAATGTACCTCAACCTTTAAAAACAAAATAGCTGCTATCATTAGCATGTCGAGTATTCATATCGTGTAAAATAAGAACATCTATCTATGTTTAGCCCCTTGTGGGTAATAAAAAAATAAGAAACGTTAGCACGCTGGGCGAAATGCTTAGCGATGTTTCGTCTATCTTTACGTTCTGAGTTCAAATTTCGCCGAGGTCGACTTTGCCTTTCATCCTTTCGGGGTTGATAAATTAAGTACTAGTTAAGCACTGGGGCGATGTAATCGACTTAATCCCTTTTTCTGTCCTTGTTTGTCCCCTCTATGTTTAGCCCCTTGTGGGTAATAAAAAAATAAGAAACGTTAGCACGCCGTGCGAAATGTTTAGCGATGTTTCGTCTATCTTTACGTTCTAAGTTCAAATTCCGCCGATGTCGACTTTGCCTTTCATCTTTTCGGAGTCGATAAATTAAGTACCAGTTGCGTACTGGGGGTTGATCTAATCGACTGGCTTCCCTGCCCCAAAATTTCGGGGCTTCTGCCTAGAGCAAAAAAGAAAAAGAAAAAAAGAAAAAAG
>NC_068991.1:25220569-25223054 GCF_001194135.2 Octopus bimaculoides
TACATCATAACACTTTTTCTCTCCAATTTAGAGAGCGACTCCACAGCAGACATATCTGTAAATATTCTCCCATGTTATTTTCTATTCAGTTCTTATCTTATCTTAGAGATTTCCTACTGACATGTTCACTATTTCAACGTGATGGAAGACACATACTCCCTTGCTAATGTACATCCGTACACCGACCTTCACACGCTTAGGCAGAAAGAGAGAGAGAGGGGGGGAGAGAGGGGGAGAGAGAGAGGGAGAGAGAGAGAGAGGGGGAGAGAGAGAAAGAAAATGGGAGAGAAACAGAGAGAGAGAGAGAGAGAGAGAGAGATACAAGCACAGAAAGGGAGAAGACTAAAAGTGGGAAAGAGAGTAAAAGAGAGAGAAAGAAAGAAAGAGAAAAAGAAAGAGAGATACATGTACGCACTCGTATACATTGACACACATGCATCGGGCGGTGCTTCACCATGGTCTTAGTGACGAAACCTCCAAGAAAGTGAATGTAAGCCGTGTAGTTACATGTGTGCGCGTGCATATATATTGTATTGATATATGTGAATATATAATTAATTACTTGCATGATCCAATTGAATCGAGATACTTTAATAATAAATGCACCAAATTAGGATCAAGAACAACCTACCCGTGTAACTGTGGAGGCACGTGGCTAAGTGGTAAGGGTGTTGGACTCATGATTGTAAGATTGCAGTTTCGATTCTTGGACCGGGCGACGCGTTGTGTTCTTGAGAAAAACACTTCATTTCACGTTGGTCCAATCCACTCAGCTGGCAAAAATGAGCAATCTTGCGACGGCTCGGTGTCCCGTTCAGGTGGGGAATATATACACCATGGAAACCGAGAAATTGGCCCTAAAGAGTCAGTATGACTCGAGAAGGCAACTAAATCCGTGTAGCAAGAGTATATGTGGACACTCATGCATATATTTATTCCTTTATTGCCCAAAGGGGGCTAAACATAGAGGGGACAAACAAGGACAGATAAAGGGTTTCAGTCGATTACATCGACCCCAGTGCGTAGCTGGTACTTATTTAATCGACCCCGAAAGGATGAAAGGCAAAGTCGACCTCGGCGGAATTTGAACTCAGAACGTAACGGCAGACGAAATACCGCTAGGCATTTCGCCCGGCGTGCTAACGATTCTGTCAGCTCGCCGACACTCACGCATATATTAATATACATACGGACTCGTCTTGCCACTTACATACACATGCACATGAACACTTCTCTTATACTCATCGATGTAAATATCCTTGTATATATAAAATCATATACAGACGTACTCCGTTATGCAGCATCACGGTCCACTTTAAGTTCTATGTCCAAAGTACGGAAAGTTCCAGGTGTCGTGTAAAATAAGAACATCTATCTATCTATCTATCTATCTATCTATCTATCTTTCTATCTATCTGTACTGAGAGAAGTGGTGGGGACATAAAACACAATACTTTACTTTAAAAAAGTTCGCTCAATCGTTAAATGTATAAGTTAATAATTGTATTAGGTAAGTACAAAAAGGTGGTGAGCTGGCAGAATCGTTTGCACGCCGGGCAAAATGTTTAGCGGTATTTTGTCCAGCATTACATTCTGAGTTCAAATTGCGTCGAAGTCGACTTTACCTTTCGATCTTTCAGACTCGATAAAGTAGGTACCAGTTGAGGACTGAAGTCGGTGTAACTGACCTACTCGCATCCCCGAAATTGCTGGTCTTGTGTCAAGATCTAAAACGAATTGTAAGAAGCTTAAATCACTGGATAGAAATTAATCAGAAATATGTAAAATATGTATTGGGGTAAGATGCAATAATGTTGGAATATATGGAACTATTGAAGATACCACTAGTTGGAATTGAAGGTGGTGGATATTATTAGCAGGTATCAGTAGATAATTAGGGGTAATGAGCACCTAGCATTGCACCTAAGGGACTAATTAATCCCCTGATCCACGAGTGATTGCTCCCTAATCACCTTCATTTTAAACGTGTGTAGCTTTCAGATATTCCTCAATCTCATATTTTCTTCCCTCATCAGCTGCACTCTCGATACTCCGTCACCTACCTTATCCCACTTAATATCAGGTTAATTAAATATTACTAACTATTAACTCTGTCATCTGCCTGTCTATTTAGTTAATCTTTTCACTTACTGATTTATTCATTCGTCCATTTATCCATTTAGTTAATCTAAGTTAAACTTCCTCATAAATACATCCGATAAATAACACCTATCCTCTCTCTCCATTTGTGTTATTCAACTATTTTCCAAAGCGTTATTGCGACGATTTTTGGTGTTTTTCGTCTTATTTCCTCATCTTGTTTAACTAGCTTAGCTTATATTTGCACGTTATTCTATAACCACCGTCTGTTTCTTTATGAGTCTTTCTTTCTCTCTCCCCCTCTCTCACTTTCTCTCCCCCTCTCTCACTCTCTCTCCCCCTCTCTCACTCTCTCCCCCTCTCTCCCTCTCTCTCTCCCTCTCTC
>NC_068991.1:25223488-25225988 GCF_001194135.2 Octopus bimaculoides
AGTATAACGCTCGGGAATTGAAAATGTATTTAACGTTTCGAGCCTACACTCTTCCACAGAAAGGAACACAAAAAGAAACAAGGAGAGAAAAAATGTGTGTAGTGGTCAGCGATCTATCATGGCGAATGTATATATATATATATATATATATATATACACACGCATATTTGGATCTTTCTTCGCATTTATAGCAAACCTAGACATTAACCGTGAACTATAAAAAAACTTTTTTCAGTTTTCGAACTTTGATATGGGAAAAAACTACAACCCTCTCCGCCAATAAACTATTATTGTTTCTGAAAGTTGTATTTTTTATTCTTATTACGGACTGCTCGATGCTTATTAACTTCCTACACCTAGATCCTTGGATCTTACAATTACACATCATTACATTCATACATACATACATACATACACACACACGCACACACACACACACATATATAAATAGATAGATAGATAGATAGATAGATAGATAGATAGAAATGCACACTAGCTTCGCTTCCGCACACGTTCAATGTCATAAACCTACCATACGGGGCCAGAAAAATCGTGCGCGGACAAGATGACAAATGCACTTTTGCCGAAAGACAAGAGACCGAATCCAAGAAGCCGAACAGACACGATGCCGAACGGACAAAAAGCCGAACGGACAGAATAATAATAATAATAATAAATTCCTACCTACATAGTTTAATGGCCATTTTAGTCTGTCAAACAGTCGTTGTTGTTGTTGGCACTCCGTCGCTTACGACGTCGAGGGTTCCAGGTGATCCGATCAACGGAACAGCCTGCTCGTGAAATTAACGTGCAAGTGGCTGAGCACTCCACATACACGTGTACCTTTAATGTAGTTCTCGGGGATATTCAGCGTGACACAGTGTGACAAGGCTGGCCCTTTGAAATACAGGTACAACAGAAACAGGAAGTAAAAGTGAGAGAAAGTTGTGGTGGAAGAGTACAGAAGGGTTCGCCACCATCCCCTGCCGGAGCCTCGTGGAGCTTTAGGTGTTTTCGGTCAATAAACACTCACAACGCCCGGTCTGGGAATCGAAACCGCGATCCTATGATCGCGAGTCCACTGCCCTAACCACTGGGCCATTGCGCCTCCACGTCAAACGGTCACATTGTAGGAATAAAACGATTATCATATATTTTAATTCTCGTATGTCTTTTCGGCTTCTTGGCCGTTCGGCTTTATATCCGTTCGGCATTGTGTCTGTTCGGCTCCTTGGCTTCGGCTTCTTGTCCTTCGGCAAACGTGCATTTGGCATCCCGTCCGTGTACCAGAAAAATTAATCATACCTTGAGTTCCAAGTCTTTTCAAAACAACACCCAATGACCTGAGGCCGTTGAACAACAGATTTGACTTTCAAGCTGACTCTAATTTTATATACGTTTATGCACCCTACTCTGAATACAGCTATATCTGTCGGAGAAAAAGGAAAAGGGGAGGTCACTCAATTTAGGCGACGAGAAGGCTGAGTCAATCAATTCTCTCACCAGAAAAATATCCTTTGATAATGATAACATACCAACAAGTGGTGGCTCTCTACGTAGTCGCTTTACTTACTAGAAATAACTATCTAATATCCATCCAATCACTGCTAAAATGAGATATATTGGATAATATAATCTTGGATATCCAGGGTTAGAAATATAGATAGAATTGTCACTGTGTGGAGGTTTTCTTTGAGACATTGTCTAACCAGAATTTTATTATTCCAATACAACCCCGAATGTTTTTTAGGATTTCAGGAAAATTTGACTATTAGTTCAGATTTCTCGTTAATTGTTATGCATGTGTGTATGTGGTATGGTTGGAATTAGAACCTTTTGTGAACCTGACGTTAAATGTTCAAATATGTTATTCTTATTCCTAACAGGTCAAAAGTATGATCAAATACATTTGAGCCACGACGTTCTCGCTTTTCCACTTATTAGAAACTGCATTGTCCAATGTGCCCTTTTTTGTAGAAATGGTATGGTATGATTTTAGGGAGATTCCACTGTTATTTCTAGCAAACCGATCAGTCACTTCGAGACATCTTTCATTCGAGGTTTCGAGTGCAGAAGTGATTGGCGTTGAGGGGCAAAACTGGGGAAATGTTTATAAACATATGTACTAGGGCGATAACAGGAAAGTTCATTAGGTACACGGTTCCGGGTGGGGCACAACTCCTTGAATTCTAAGAGTACCTCTCGGAATTCAAAGGCATTTTTGGGTCGTCTTTGGCAATTTTTTGTCAAAGTCATTGGGTATGTGTCTGTGTGTGAGAGTGTGTATAAGTGTGTATATGTCAGTACGTTGTGTTAGGTTGTGTGTTAGTGTGTGTGAGTGTGCGTCTATTAGTGTGTGTAAGTGTGTGAGTGTGTGTGTGAGTGAGTGTGAGCTTGTGTGCGTGTATTCGTGTGATTGTTTGCGCTTGAGGGTGTATGTGAGTGTGTGTAGGAGTTTGTGAGTGAGTATCAGTGTGCGTGAGAGTGTGTGGGAGAGTGT
>NC_068991.1:25228119-25233476 GCF_001194135.2 Octopus bimaculoides
TATATATGCAAAAGAAGTTGAAAATTCACTGGGATTGGTTTAGATTCTTGTTAATTTTAAATTTTTAAATACTTAACCGGTTTTACAGATTTTTCTGATTTTCAGAAGTTGAAATAGAAGGACCTGGAGCTACGCTGCAATTGTCTTGCTTCTGATAGGGTTTCTAGAATTGTGTTGTTTTTATAGAGAGAATATGTCTCAATTAGTATCTGTTTTGGATACGATTTGACTGGCCGAGGATAATCACGTGATTAGGTTTGAAAAATGTTTGTAAGTTCCATGCTGCGTCCTTTCTTTAATGTCATGTGGAAATATGTTTGGCGCCACAAGGTTTCTATTTGTTTGGCAAGATTCTTGATGTGAATTCGTGTATTGAAACAAATCTTGTTGAACCTAGGGAAGGTCATCATGCCAAAAATAATGACACGCACTAGTTCAAAACCACTTCTTCATTTTACAAATATAACTATCCAATGGTATGATCAATATGTTAATTGAACAATCGATCGATTGTTTTATCGCTGTCAGAGTCCTTTCGCCACTATTCGCACCATTATTCTTCAAAGCCATCTTTGAATCTGTCTGAGAACTAGTGTTATGCCTATGTATGTATTTGTATGTATGTATGTATGTAGGTAGGTAGGTAGGCATGTATGTAATTGTGTGAATGTTTACATATGTGTGCGCGTTCTGGCGCGTGTATGTGTGTGGACGCATATACATGTAAATGTGGTGTCGTCAGTTGGTTTTTGAATAGGCATGCGTGTGTGCGTTTGTGTGTGTGTGCGTTTGTGTGTGTGTGTGTGTCTCCCCGCCTATGTATGTGTGTGTATGTGCCTTCCCGCGTATGTATGTGTGTGTGCGTGAGAATGTGTGTGCGCGTGAGCTTGTGTGTGTGTGCGCGTGTGCATGTGTGTGTGTGCGTGAGCATGTGTGTGCGTGTGCTATTGCATGTCTGTGTGTGTGTTCATGTGTGTGTGCGCAGATGTGTGGGTGTGGTTGTGTAGTTTTATGCGTGCATGGTTGTGTTCTAGAATTTGCGTGGATGTATATGGTTATGTACTGGAATTGTTCATAATAACGTATTTATAATTATGCATTTTCGTTTATCCTGCTGTCATTCTAACACTACCCTATACCTACCTACCTACACTCACACATACCCGCCCAAGCACATGTGTTGCGTGTGTAGCGGAAGTGACCTTGTGGTTCTGTTATGCACTATGTATATTTTCTATTTAGCGTTGGCATATATATATATATATATATATATAAGCAAAAATGCTACTTCTAAAATCTCTCTAAGAGATCGACACAGTAGTTGGACTGACAAGTAATATTCATAGCCATTTTAACATGGCTGTCCGTTCGAGCAATTTACTATTCAATATAATCGAACATGTATGGCACATTTTGGAGAAAGAAATGAGGAGCCACTCACCACCCTGCCATCGTCTCTTAAAGAGTGAAAGAATCTTTTACTTGAAGTGCTTGATATCCTCCTAGCGACCGATCAAAGCGCTTATGAGTCAATTCCGCGACGTATTAAAGCTGCAAATATTGTGATAGTGAACCAACACCGTTTTGAATAATAAAGCCAACATTAAACAAGTTCGAGAGAATCAAGAAGGGATATTTTCGATGATACGTGTGTGTGCTCGATGAGGCTAGACTTGCAATCTAACGGAAACTGCTTAGATTTATGAGCCTTCATAAGGCATGCAAGACTCATATGTTGTTGGCACTCCGTCGCTTACGACGTCGAGCGTTCCAGTTGATCCGATCAACGGAACAGCCTGCTCGTGAAATTAACGTGCAAGTAGCTGAGCACTCCACAGACACGTGTACCCTTAACGTAGTTCTCGGGGATATTCAGCGTGACACAGTGTGACAAGGCTGACCCTTTGAAATACAGGTACAACAGAAACAGGAAGTAAGAGTGAGAGAAAGTTGTGGTGAAAGAGTACAGCAGGGTTCACCACCATCCCCTGCCAGAGCCTCGTGGAGCTGTAGGTGTTTTCACTCAATAAACATTCACAACGCCCGGTCTGGGAATCGAAACCGCAATCCTTTGACCGCGAGTCCGCTGCCCTAACCACTGGGCCATTGCGCCTCCACGCAAGACTCATAAGGCAGTACCTTAACCACCGGTTTCCATGGCGTATAAATGATTGAGATTACAACATTATACTCGTTCTCGGAAGGGGCACTGGTCTGACGCAAGTTTAAATTCCAAGCTATTGCTGGAACTTATTTTACTGCTGAATGGACTGCAGCAACGTGAAATGAAATGTTTTGCTGAAGAAAACACAACGCAGTGCACAACCCAGGAATTGAAACCACGATTTTACAACAGCGAGTCCAACACCATAACCACCAGACCACATACTTTCAAAACAAAACCACAAAAAAAGGAAACAGTAATAACATCAAAATGAAAAACAGCAAAACTTACCGTAGTATCAAAAGCAGCAACACCACCAACAAACAACAATAACAGCAACACCAGCAATATATCAATAACAAAAACTAGTATAAGAAAATATCTTTTTTTTTACTGTTAGTTATGATGACGTTGAAGATGAGAGATAAGGAAGCTTCTGCTTAGAAGCGAAGTGTATTATTATTGAGTCGGTCAGTCTCCTTTAAGAAAGTTATCAGTTTACTCTGTGATATTTCGGTCTATAACATTGATATGCGAAGTAAGAAAGATAAATGCACAACTTTTAGCATCTGTTCAACAAATCTCCGTATGTGTAGTCGCCATATTGCTCATTTCAGGGCTTAAAGAATTTACTGCTGCTAAAGTAAAACCCCTTGAGGCCACACTTTCAGTTATTTGAATACAATCTTAACTATTTTCTTAAAGGCCTTATCACATATGTTTAGCAAGTCTTAAAGATGTTGTTTTGTTAATTATGTAGGTATTTATGTAGGTGTTATTAAAAGTATTCAATGGACCCAGAAGCTCTTGATAGACACATACAAATGGAGATAATAAATGTTTCTTTGCGTGGCTTGTTTATATTTTTTCACATCTTTAGATAGACAGAAAATAGTGGAAATATTCAACGTAACTAAAGCTGTCCGACTAGAAATATCAATAACAAAGTTGGATCAAGAATTCACAATTTTCCGCTCTCCGTTTAAACTCAGTCTTGCATGATATCTTCATATAAAAAATTTATTTTAATTCTTTCATTGTATTATTTTCCTTAACCATTTTAATATTATCTCAGTTTCAGTCAATTCTTTGAATCTGCTCCGTTTCAGAAAATACTATTTCAGATGCTATTTATTCAGGCTACATGTTTTTCCTCGGGGAAGTTTTAAGATGTTGGCGTAATCGTGTTTTTTCTAGTGCAGAGAAATTTTAGTGCAAGTTTAACTTGCTTATATTCTTTATCATAATTAGTTGCAGTTGATCATAGAGAAGTAGCGTAGTTTACCGGAAAAAATACATGATATCTTTTGAAAATTGCTAAGCTGTTTGCAATACTGTTGGGCACATACTATTAAATTAACGATGTTGACAATGGCCTGGGAGAAGTGCATGCCAGTTAATACTGTTGAAGTTTTATAAATTATTTATAAATTACAAAAATAAGCTGAATATTGCCGTAAGGAAGGTGAAAACTTGTTGCAAAACCAATTGTTAATGGATCAAGCTGAAATTTGCTTGATTTTTAGTCATGCTCTGCTAAATATTAACAGAAAGCAAGTTGAAAGAAAACCTTTGATGTAACACTCTTATTAAGAAATGCCATTAATGCGACAACGACTAATGAGATCATAGCTAGAAGCTAACAAGGGGCCTCCCATGGGAGGGGGTGTCACTAAATATGCTAGACATAACAGCTAAATTTTCATCAACGAATATCCAGCTGTCTAAAACAAATGAAAGGTTTCCTTCAATAATTTAGACATAGAAACATTTGCTTGGAAAAAGATGGAGCAGTCATGAATGAAATGTATTTCCTGTAGGTCTACTCAGAGTTGACCTGGGGTTAAGCTGCAACAACAAGAAACTTAGATGCAGGGACATATTAGGTGGAAGTTACTGATACAAATATCCTAAAACGAGTCCTGAAATATTAACATTAATGATATACATGTAGGGGAGGCCTTGGTTTATTACTTTTTATATATATATAACAACCCGAACATAAATGAGAAAAATTACATCTTTAATTTTTGATTACACCATACATTACTCGTGATTATTTCTATAATAAATAAGTAAATAGAATCTACAACTATCAAAATATATTTCTATATGTCTCAAATAATATTAATCCAAATTCCTTTAGGTTGAAGACAATCTTTGACTATTACAATAACATACAACAACAATATAAAAGTATATAAATTAAGTATCAGGGTCTTACTTAATCTAGAGACGATAATAAAACGTGTAAACCATATAAATGATAATATAGTATTATATTGGTAATATATAACAATCTTTCTCTTTTATTGATATAAGAAGAAGAAAAATGTGTAAAGTAACTAACAAAAAATGTTCTTTATTTACTTAGTTTATCGGAGGGAGAATTTCGTAATAAATATGAAGAGAAACTTAGAGCTACAGTAATTACAACATATATTACCCCATAGATATAGAGTTAAGCTATGATAATGGACATCAAAATATCACTAGTTTTTCAAAAGTTACCATATTTGAAGTTATTTAAATAAGGATTACTCACAGTAACTAACAAGTAAATGTCTCTATATATGTATACCATAGAAGGGAAAACTCAGTAAATAAAATAAAGTAAGATAAGCAACAACAAGGATTGTGTACCTATCCATGAAGAGATCTAATCCATATTATTTTTTAAATAAAGAACTATAAATAGTATATATATACAAATTTTATCATTGTCATGAAGAATGATTGGACCTCTTCTGTTGACCACTCTGGGACGGAGGAATAGCAGTTTTTCGTTCATTTTGGAAATTACATGGCAATATGTTTTTTTTTTGCAGTAATGTTTTTCCGGGTTTTAGATGTTATAGTGGATGAGTTCAGCAGTACACCACCAAACAGTCACCATAACTTTCTTTTTGAAGAGCTCGGGTTTAGCGAAGATTTTCGGTGCTTTATTTTGGTTCAGCCGCTGCGAAGAACGTTTTTTTATTATTGTACAAAATCCACTTTTCATCGCAAATTACAATACGGTCGAGAAATGGATCGGTCTGGCAACAGAGAAGAAGTGACGGTCAAGTTTCATATCTGCACATTTTCTGATTTTCATTCAAATCGTGTGGTACCCATTTGTCGAGCTTTTTTGATTTTCCGATCGCATGCAAATGGTTGCAGGCAGTTTTCTGGCTAACTTGAAGTTCTTTTG
>NC_068991.1:25233585-25234895 GCF_001194135.2 Octopus bimaculoides
GGGTCTTTCTCAATGACGGTCCTTAAGGCCCAGTTCTCCACTGCGAAATCGATTAAACCATTTTCGAGCTGACGACTCACTGGTCATTTCCTCACCAAACGATATTGTGAGCAGTTTCAGCTGCTTTACATCCTCTTTTGAAGTTGAATAGTAAAATTGCTCGAATATCGCGCTTTGACATTTTCATTTCAGATGATTGTAACAACGGTGAAAAAAATATCAATGTTAATTTATTGATGCATTTGAGCAAGTCTATGTCTGTATTATCAAACAATTGCAAAATAATGCTTTAAAAAAATTCAAAACTCTGCAAAAATCCGGCATAAATTCTTCATGGTTCAAAACTTTGCTTACTTTTAACTCAACCTGACATATATACACATATATACATGCCGCTATTATGATTTTCTCTCACAGTTGCTGAAATGATGAAGTGCACGATTTCCACTCCGTTTAGGTACAAAATTTTCAAGGGATTTTATCAGCAATGCCATTCGTATATGAACCAAAGTAAATAACCTATCCTCAGTAAATTCTTCAGACTTTTCGCATTCCTTGCCATAAGACAAGAAAATAAATCACGTTTATTATACGTGTGATTGGCAGTAACTTATGACGCTTCAGGCTCACCAGTAATTTAATAGAATATAATGTTGAGCAAATCTTGAACAATGAAATATAAAAGTTTTTATTGTCTTAACTTAATAAAATATAAAAACAATTTATATGAAGCTTTATGTACTATTAAAGTCTATCTTAAGTATATGGAGTTTCTATTACGTCCACGTCTTTTAAACATTATATTTTCAGGTAATTACTTCTAAAATAATTATTTTTGACTGCACAGAAGCATTAGTAAAATTTAATATAATTCATAATCACCATTTAAACAAAATCATAAATCATATTTTTCGAGAACCTCACAGTCGTTTCGAGTAGAAGCTGGAATCGTCCTTCCACATGTAGATAGATAATGCCATCAACGAAGATTTAAAAAAGTAATAGAGAAAAGAAAAAAAAACTTTTTTCTTAGCCATGAAGCGTTGTCATAACCATTATCTGCGACCAAAATAGCATTGAAAGAAATTGCAATAAACAAGTTTTCTCCTGTGATGGATAGCTTCGGATTTACAGTCTTGCATATTATAAAGAGTTTAAACCAATCAATCAGTTTATCCATCAGTCAGTCCCTCTGTCTTCCTGCCTACCTATCTACCTCTTTTTCTGTGCTTAGGAAAAAGAATATAACTTGAATTTTTTATGTCATTTCCATTACAGTATATTTTATATATATATATATATATATATAT
>NC_068991.1:25235319-25237931 GCF_001194135.2 Octopus bimaculoides
TATATATATATATATATATATATGTGTGTGTGTTTGTGTGTGTGTGTGTGTGGACTAAGAAGATATATTTTAATAGTTCCTTGTGTTTGAATGAGTGGATATGAACAAGTATTTGTGAATCAAAATGAAGAATGAATTAGGTCGTGGTGAGTGGTTATGACGTTAAGGTTGCGTAGCGTATTTATAATTAATTAAATTAAATGAAGATAACTGTCGGATGATGCAACAGTTATGGACAAGTGGCGATGTGACGTTATTAGATGTTAATACAATGGTAATATGTTAGCAGATCTCTAGAGTGTCAGATGGAATTCTTTCATTATTTTTGCCCTGACTCTGTACTTTCTGAGTTCAAATCCAGCCGAAGAATCAACTTTGCCTTCCATTTTTCTGTAGTGAGAATTTTTTGCAAACGTCTGAATAGGAAAGCGTCTATGTTCTGTCTTTTCAGTCTTGTTCACCGTGTATTCTGATCCGATTGAGTACTATCCTCTCTGTGTCGTTTCTATCACTACTATGGTACCCCTATCCGTCGGGGATGGCTTGTCTCTCACCCCAAATTACTGAAGCAACCTCGTTCCAATGCTGTTTCCACTCTTCGCCACTCTTACTGCACCAAACTCCCGCTTCTCATGAACGACTGTCTCCACATCCTCATACTCTGAGCATCACCAATGTGGAATGCTTTCTCTGCCCATACCTTTCCTGCAACTCAACACCTATAGGAAAGACCTGCACTCTATTTTAAACAGCACATTACCGTTCTCACTGGTCTCGGAGAGCCTAAAAATATCATGGGCTCTATAAACTCAGCGAGCAGAAACAAAATAATTGCCATGAAACAAATAAGAACTGCCTACCCTTCCCTAACAAAAATAAAAATAAAAAAATGGGGGCAGGGCAGTTCCTCACGTTGGATTTGATAGAATTCTTGAAGTCGCAAACGTGTTCATGCAGAATGGTAATAGTTCTCTGCGCGTATCGCGGACAAGTTAACAAACAAAGTTAATGCACCTGCTGTGTTTAACACGAACCGACAATGACTCTCTTTCAGTAGCATTTCAGTATCATGAACAATTTCTGCAAGTCGTCAATAATAATAGCTACGGTAATTTGGCGGCAACAAGACAGTCGACCCAGTACATGAGTGGTACTTTATTTTATCCACTCTAGTAGAATGAAAGGCAAAGTTGACTTTGTTAGAACTCATAGCGCAAAAAACCAGAACAAATGATCTAAGATATATTGTTAGACGGCATAAACACTCTGCCAAGTGTTAAAACTATAAAGATAATTTGTTTATACTGAACGTCGTTTAATTTATCCCTTTCTCAGTTTTAATGTTAGAACAAAGACCGAGAGTGTTTGGAATTTTGACATTTTCCAGAACAAAGTAGAATAAAAACTGGATGTCTACCTAACTGAACGCTTCCAAGACTAAAAGTAGACGAAAACAGATTGAGGAAAAGATATATTTGCGCCATAGCACAAAATAGACAAAACGCTGTCTTCGACTATAAGAGTTTCTGTATAGAGAATATATACATATTTACTCTTTTACTATTTTACTGGTATTGTTCAAATGAATTAGTTATAACAGCAAATAAAGCAATAGCGGACAAAAAATGCACCAACCAAAAAGGAAGAAATACGATATCACTTTGTTGGTTTTGGATATTTTGTCTGTTGAACAAAAATACGCAAGAAATGAACAAAACAAAATATAAAGGGGTTAACGAACCCAGAGAAAGAAAAGAAATCAGTGTAGAAGGAGGAAATATAAAATGAAAATCAGAATTAGAAAATTTAAAAGTACTTTTATTGAATATATTAAGCAGTTGAGTAAAAAAAACAGTTCAGCGCCGGAAAAATGTTTAATATACAATGGATTTAAAAGACGTTCTTTACAGTTTCAGTTCAAAAGTTTGCGACACATTGGATAGTATTCAGTGCCATGTATTACGGGCGCTTAAATACATCGAAACACGTTATGACTAACACAATAATATATTTGTTAACATATTCGTATGGACAGAGACATGGTAGGTGGGAAGGAAAGTGATGGAAAGAGAATGAGATGATTGTGAACGTCAATATATATATATATATATATATATATATATATAAAATATATATTTATTTATGTGCTCATGTATACATGCATACGTATATATAAACGCTAGTGGATGCGCAATGGCCCAGTGGTTAGGGCAGCGGACTCGTGGTCATATGATCGTGGTTTCGATTCCTAGACCGGGCGTTGTGAGTGTTTATTGAGCGAAAACACCTAAAGCTCCACGAGGCTCCGGCAGGGGATGGTGGCGAACCCTGCTGTACTCTTTCACCACAACTTTCTCTCACTCTTACTTCCTGTTTCTGTTGTACCTGTAATTCAAAGGGTCAGCCTTGTTAAACTGTGCCACATTGAATATCCCCGAGAGTTACATTAAGAGTACACGTGTCTGTGGAGTGCTCAGCCACTTGCACGTTAATTTCACGAGCAGGCTGTTCCGTTGATCGGATTAACTGGAACCCTCGACGTCGTAAGCGACGGAGTGCCAACAATATAAACTCACACATACATGTATATATATATATATATATATACATGC
>NC_068991.1:25238887-25239852 GCF_001194135.2 Octopus bimaculoides
ATATATATATAATTGTAATATGCACTATGTTTAAGTGTAGGAGTAGCTTTCTCTTTTTCACTATCTATCTATCTATCTATCTATCTATCTATCTATCTATCTATCTATCTATCTATCTATCTATCTATCTATCTATCTTTTTTGCCCACTCATTTTTCTTTTGATGGTTATTCCTTATTCTCAACAATCCAGTTATAGACTTACTTTCTCGTTTACAAGTTTAAAGCATTTCGTTCGACGGAATAATGACCGAAGTGTATTATTGTTACACTTTGTTTCACGTCTTTCATGGATACAGAAAATTTATGGTTCGATTTCCGCGGGCAATTTTTTCTATCTAAGTGGATTTTAACCGATCATATTACACGTTATAATTTATAGCAGCTGCATTGTCTAGAAAATGTACCATTAAATGTTTTATTTACGTACTTCTCAATGCTTCTACGTTTATAATCAAAATGTAAACACCAATATTTCATTACTTTTATGACATTTGGTTACTTTATTCGGATAGGTTTACACATACATACACAGATACACGAACGCGCGCGCACACATACACTGACACAAACATACACACACACACATACATACGTTTGTAGTTTACTATTCCGTTAAGATAAGATTAACAAAAAAATTCCTCCGTCCAGTGAGAGATAAATATAATTTAAAGTACACTGTATTAAAATAAGAGCCGCTCCTATGAGACACGTGGTCACTGAGACACGTGGTTAGGAAGATTTTTATAACATGCCTTGTGTGTTAAAGGTAAGAAACTATTACTAGGCGTAGGAGTGACTGTGTGGTAAGTAGCTTGCTTACCAACCACATGGTTCCGGGTTCATTCCCACTGCGTGGCACCTTGGGCAAGTGTCTTCTGCTGTAGTCTCGGGTCGACCAAAGCCTTGTGAGTGGATTTGGTAGACGGAAACTGAAAGAAGCCTGTCGTATATATATATATATAT
>NC_068991.1:25240216-25241633 GCF_001194135.2 Octopus bimaculoides
ATATATATATATATATATATATATATAAAAGATAATAAGAGTGAAAAAACTACAGAAGGCTTGTGTTACATGGTCAAAGTATATATTTAAATTATGTCAGAAAAATGTTAGAAAAATGTTATAAGATCTTTTTGGTATATAAACATTGTATTTAGAGAAATAACCGGTTTCGTGTTGTCTTTTCAAATTTCTCTACTGCATTGTGTCGTGTTCGTGTGTGTGTATGTGTGTGTATGTGTGTGTATATGTTTTTGTGTCCATGTTTGTCCACCCCCAACATCGCTTGACAACCGATGGTGGTGTGTTTATGTCCCCATAACTTAGCAGTTCGTCAAAAGAGATCAATAGAATAAGTACTAGGCTTCCAAAGAATAAGTCTTGGGGTCGATTTGCTTGACTAAAAGCGGTGCTCCAGCATGGCCGCAGTCAAATGACTGAAACAAGTAAAAGAGTAAAAGAGGTCTTTGTTCTAATACAGTGTAATAAAATGTACTTTAATGGTATAGATGTCTGATTAATAAGTATCCAGACTGTTGCCATAGTAATGAAGCTAAAGCAGGCAGAGTAAAGCCGCTGAGTACAGATTGATCTTGACCCCTGCTGTGCATGCGCACTAAGTTTTAACATTCACTTCCGCTGTCTACAGTAGTGCTTGGAAGGAAAGTGTGTAGCGTGTGATCGTCACATTGACCATGACAGAAAAAGTTGTCATGGCGTCCCCTGCTTAGAAGCCGACATAAAGTTGCAGAAAGTGTATGAAGAGGAATGTAAGAGCCGGACACAAGTGTACGAATGGTTCAGACGTTTCCGAGATGGCAGAAAAATGTCCTGTTGACGAACGTTCTGGGAGACTCACAATCAACAGAACCAAGAAAAACATTGTAGATGTGCCTGCGGCTGTGAGGGGAAATCGTCGAATCACCGTCCGTGAGTTATCAGAGGATGTGTGGATGAGTTACAGTTCAGTTCAGTCCATTATCACTGAAGATTTGGGTATGAGACGCGTGTCTGTCAAGTTTGTGTCAAAACTGCTTTCAGCTGACCAAAAAGACCCTCGGGTTTCAATTGCACAAGATCTTCTTGATTGAATCACGAACGATGAAAATTTGCATAGGCCTCTGAACAGGTATCGTCAAGCTTTTGGTAAAATCTGTTGCAGATTCTCTGCTCAACTTTCTCTGTCAAGTTTAATGTGACGATCACACGCTACACACCTTCCTTCCAAGAACTGCAGTAAACACGAGAAATGAGGTACAACGTTATAACTTAGAGAACATGCACAATAGAGTTCAAGGTCAATCTATATCAAGCGGCTTTACTCTGTCTGCTTTAGCTTCGTTACTATGGCAACAGTCCAGATACTATTGATCTGACGACGTACGTTTATACATGTATATATATATATATATATATATAT
>NC_068991.1:25242042-25244404 GCF_001194135.2 Octopus bimaculoides
GCATTATATATACATATATACACATAAACACACACATATACGTAAACTAAAACAACCGCGACTAGTACTCTCACTAAATCTCAACTACTACTACTACTACTACTACTACTACTACTACTACTGATGTATGTTGACGTTAAATGTTTTGGCGAAAGGTTTAGTGAAGTTCTATGTCATTTATTATAACGAAATTAATCAAAACTTAATGAATGCAATTAGATAATTAATCACATCTCTCTATCTCTTTTTCCCTTTCTCTTTCCAGTTTCTTGTCTCTCGATCTATCTATTTCTTTCTCTCCCTTACTGTTTTTCCCATTATTACTCTTGCGTGCATGCATATACATACACGTATGTGCATATCTATATGTACACACATATGCACATTATAATCACATATATTAGGCGTATGTGAGCATATAAACCTACCTACCTACCTACCTACCTACCTACCTAGAATAATGCATAAGGCGGCGAGCTGGCAGAAACGTTAACACGCCGGGCGAAATGCTTAGCGGTATTTCGTCTGCCCTGCCTTTCAGCCTTTTGGGTCGATAAATTAAGTACCAGTGAAACACTGGGGTCGATGTAATCGGCTTAATCCCTTTGTCTGTCCTTGTTTGTCCCCTCTATGTTTAGCCCCTTGTGGGCAATACAGAAATAAGAATATGCATAGTAATAGTGGCATTATTAATAATAGCATATATGGTAAAAGTAGTTGTAGTGATATTTACCAGAGAGCCAGAGCACCTGAACTACGGCGGATGAGAAGCGCCAAAGAAGGAACGAGTAACCATCACGACCTCCATTTGACCAAAGCACACATTTGAACCAAGTGCATCAGAGCTTGTCATTCAATGATTTGGCTTACATAGCTAGCTGCGGGATTACCGCTCTTTCTCATACATGATCTTCGGACACGAAAAACTGCCATCACAGCTGTAGTAACAGTATAGCAGATATTTGTAGTCGTAGTAATTCTAGTTGCGGTAATGGTGGTAGTAATATTTGTAGTGGTGGTTTAAGGCAGTGAGCTAGCAGAATCGCTAGCACGCTGGGCAAAATGATTAGGAGCATTTTATCTGTCCCTACGTTTTGAGTTCAAATGCTACTGAGATGACTTTGTCTTTCATCATTTCGAGATCGATAAAATAAGTACCAGTTGAGCACTGGGGTCGATGTAACCAACTTACCCCTCCTCCAAAATTGCTGGTCCAGTGCCAAAATTTGAAAACAATATTTGTGGTGGTGGTGGTGGTGTTAGAAGTAGTAAGAGTAATGCTCATGGTAGTGGTTGCTGTTTTAGAATTAGCTGCAGTAATATTAGTTATAATGACAGTAGTAATGGCGCAGTGGTTAGTGCGTTGGGCTCACAATCATGAGGTAGAGAGTTCCATTCCCGGACCGGGCTGTGTGTTGTATACTTGAGCAAGACACTTTATTTCACATTTGCCCTAGTTCTCTCAGCCGTAGAAATGAGTTGCGACGCGACTGGTGCCAAGCTGTGTTGACCTTTGCCTTTCCCAAGGATAACAACATTGGTGTGGAGAAGGGAGGCTGGTATGCTACTGGGCTTCCATAAACAATCTTTCCCGGACTTGTGCCTCGGAGGGTAACTTTCTAGGTGCAATCTCATGGTCATCAATGACCGAAGAAGGGGGTTCTTACCCTAGTAGTAAAAATAATTGAATTAGTTGTAATGATGGTTACAGAATGAACTGCGCTGGTAGTAGTAGAGCAAACATAGTGGTTGAATTATGGGGTGGAAGCGCTAAGCAGTGAAGCGTATAAATACAAGATTATTACCAGTTCAAATATACTTGGGACAGTAAGAAACCCATTGGCTGTGTTTTGTCTTGTAAAAAATTTCTCGCTGTAAACAAACGGTGTATCGTGTAGTTGTTGCAATGGCAGTAGAAACAGCATTTGTAGTGGTAGTAGAAACTTTGGTTGTTTTATGTATGATAGTAGTGGATCTCCGTCGTTTGACGATGGGGATTAAGTTGTTCGATCAACTGAACATGTAAATGGTCGAACATTCCATAGACGTGTGTATTCTTCCGTCATTGTCAACCACAAACAGAGTGACATTGTGTGATAAGGCTGAATCTTTTGTTAGTTACAAGTTTCCGTCTGCCCAGTCTCACTCACTAGGTACGAGCCATCTCGAGGCTCTGGAAAATGCAATCTGCTTAAGAGGACACGCTTGGGGATCAAACCTGAGAACTGAGATCTTATAGCTGCAAAAAAAAAATTTATTCACTCGGCCGTACTGCACATGAGTGCATATATATATATAATTTAATAAGCACAATACATACATACATATATACACACACACACACACACACACACACACACAC
>NC_068991.1:25244477-25246070 GCF_001194135.2 Octopus bimaculoides
ATATATATATATATATATATATATATATATATATATATATATATATATATATATATATATATATATATACACATATACATACATATATATATATATATATATGTATATTCAATTCAAATAAACGAATAATAAAATTAACAGACAACAAGAGGACATGCACAAGGAATGTATTAACTCGACGTTCGGTAAAAAGAATTTTCGGCGTTTCGAGCATAGCTCTTCGTCGGAGAGAAGGAGGGAAAGTTCAAACAAGGAAAAGAAATTGCCAGCAGCACGTGTGTTGCGCCATGGACTCTCTCGTCGAAGTGTTCAGCTTTTGCCGAGCGACCTACACAAAATGATTTGTTTACAGTAATTAAATGTATATGCTTTACATTAGCTCACTCCCTCAATCAAATCGGCATTGCCTGAACAGATGCACTGTGAACCACGCGTCAGGTAACGAAGTCATCGCAGAGCGACGTGAGATGAAGTGTTTTCCACAAGAACACAACGCACCACCCGGTCTAGGAATCGAAATCACGATCTCGCAATTGTGAGTGCAACATCCTAACCACTAGGCCATGCGCCCTCACACACAGGCACAAACACACACTCACACATCATATTCAAATAATATTATGTTTGATTACGTAAAGTAATAGGTACATACAATTAGTGCTCAGGTGGACTTGCTGCCTACACTCCGACTTGCACTGCAACAAAGAATGCAAGGATGAAGATTGGTTATAGGCAACATTTCAAATGTGCTAGTGCATATATAATGGAATAAGGCTACAAACAGGCAAACAACTGTTATCCAATCACATTATGACATTATTTAGACATTGACGCTGCATGAGGGTAGAAATTAATAGTACAGGGATAATACTACAGGAGGAGATTTATTTTTGAGAGATCATAAAAGAACTTAATAAATATTGATTTTAAATTGTGGCACAAGGCCTGGAATTTCAGAGTAGAGTGAGACGATTACATTGAAATGACGCTAAACTCTGCCAGCTCAATTGTTAACTATTAATAATATTTGATAGATTCTGGTATTATCCCAGAACAGTTATAATATGATGGAAAATATTACCACTAAAAAGCCAGCTGTTGCGAATTTCACTGTCTGGGTATTTAATCTTGAAACAGCTGTAGGGATATACCTACATATCTTTTTTCTTTTTATCCAGATATGGATTCTACTTATGATGACTGCTTTACCTACTAATGTCAATATATGGATTTACCTGATGGCTGTTTTGGAGAGAATACCAGCATATATCACAAACATTATGAACATTCATCAACTGATTGTTTTTTTTATTGACTTCTTGCGATTTAAACTCCTGCAACATTCATTTCTAGCCTCAAATTTTTCAATGAATAGACATATAATTCTCACAATTAAACCTGATATCAGCTGTTTGCCTGTTTGTATCTTTATTTTATTTAGCATATATACATACATACATCCAAGCATACATGCATACATACATACATAAATACATAGAAACATACATACATACATACATGCATGCATGCATGCATACATACATACATACATACATAACACATACATACATATACATAAATATATATATATAT
>NC_068991.1:25246198-25250936 GCF_001194135.2 Octopus bimaculoides
ATAAGTACAATATATATTTTTATGAGCTACTATTAGTTTCATGCGATGAAATCATCTCAGACAGCATTTAAAAAAAAAATTTCATCGCATAAAATTAATTGTAGCTCGCAAAAATACATATTGTATTTAATAAATAATATTATCTGTCACCAGATGGAGTACTTTTTTCGTTGAACTTACCACCAGAGAACAGTACACTAAATATATATATATGTGTATGTGTGTGTATGCGCGCGTGTGTGTGTGTGTGTATATATATATATATATATATATATATATATATATACATACACACACATATGTGTACATATATATGCATATATATATGTGACAATATAGAAAATAAATGGCTTTTAAATGAATTATGTATGTTAATTCGTAATCATGTAAATGTTTCTATTCTTTTGAAATAACAGTAGAGCACATTTAAATTATGAATTATATGTGAACAGTAAGCTTTTCTGCTTTTTATTCTCTTTTCTATATGTATATAACTATATTTATGTCTGTCTGTGTATCTGTATGTATGTATGTACGTAGGCGTACATATACATATACATATACAGTAATCCCTCGCCATATTGCGGTTTATTATTTAAGCTTACGTTGATTCATCTGTGGTGTTGCTTTGCAGTTATAATAATAATAATAATAACAATAATAATAATAATAATAATAATAATATTTATATATATGTATATATAAATATATATATATATATATATATATATACACACAAGTTATAAAAACAATTAAAAAATATACAGTACTGTTTCTACTTCGCGGATTTTCACCTATCACGGGGTGGGGGTGGGGTGGAACGTAACACCCGCGATAGTCGAGGGATTACTCTCTGTATATATTATTTCTGTTAGATACACACACACATACAGACACACACATACACACATATATATGTATATACAACGAAAGACAGATCGATAACGAGAGAAATAGTAAGACAGACACACAGACACACAGACACGCGCACGCACGCGCGCACACACACACACACACACAAACACACACACACACACACACACACACACACACACACACACACACACACAAATGAGCTACTTATTTCTTTTACCTGAATTCATTCACCAGATTTGCTTAATCCAAGAATTGTTTCACAGTGTACTGTGCACTGGAGTCGAACCTAAAACGAACTTCTTAATCATAGGCTCATTCATGTACCCTGTAGTAAATTAATTACATCACTTGAGAAGATGAGTTCGAACTGTGCCGAATACACCATTGTTTACCTTCCTATGAGCAATGATCGTCTCTGTAAACTTCTAAGGAAAAGGAGAATGTCGTAACCCCATTGGAAAGTGTTTCCGTTGATTGTATTTAAAATGGCAGAATTTTGGAGCTAGATGTCTAGGTCATATATAGATGATATCTACAAGCAAACTAGAAGGAGTGCAGGGCGTGTGAATCTGTATAAGGGTTCGTTTCCTTAGAGAGTACAGCAAATAGGTCAGTAATATATAGACAAAAAAATAAGTATGTTAACAAAACATTGAGGTGCAGTAAATTAGATGTATTACAAAACGTAGATGTAGTTTTAATATTGGTTTCAAATTTTGGCACAAGTTGTGGAGGAGGATGCACGTAGTTTACATCGATGCCAGTGCTCAACTGGTACATATTATATCAATCGTGTAAGGATGAAAGGCAAAGTCGACCCGGCAGCGTTTGAACTGAGAACATGAAGTCGGAGGAAATGCTGCTGAGCTCTTTTTCTAACGCGGTAACAACTCTGGCAGCTCGCAGCTTTAGATGTAGTAGTAATATTAGTTGCGTTAAAGGCAGTGAGTGAGCAGAATCGTTAGCACACCGGGCAAAATGCTTAGCGGTATTTCGTCCGTCTGAGTTCAATATTGACTTCGCATCTCATCGTTTCAGAGTCGATAAAATAAAGCCCTAGTCGATGTAATCGACCGATCTGTCCCCTCCAGTCGATGGATTAATGTTAATATTAAGATGACTATTAGCTGTGTTACATGTTGTCCATTTAATTTTAATAGTAGTAGTCTGGTTAACAAAGTTGCTTTTGTGGGGAGTAACCTCTCTATGACTTTTGTGTGTACAAGGTATTTATTTACCGATCGTTAAGAGTTCAAGCCTAATCGAGATCAACTTTGTTTTTCATCCTTCCGGGGATCAATCAAATAATGGCTTTGGTACAAGACCATCAATTTCGGAGGAGAGAGTAAGTTGATTACTTCGATCCCAGTACTCAACTGGTGCTTATTTTCGACGTCGAAAGGTTGAAAGGTGAAGTGGACCTCGGAGGAATTTGAATTCAGAGCATGAAGACGGATGAAATGCCGCTAAGCATTTCGTCCGGTGTGCTAACGATTCTGCCAGCTCGCCGCCTTAGGATCAATCAAATAATACCAGTTAATTCTTACGGAAAGAAGAGATGAATATGCAGAGTCGTTCGAGTAATAGACAAGATGTCTTGTTGTATTGTATTATGAACCTCGATGCTCTGAGTTCAAAATACGCCGAAGTTGACTTCACATTTTATCCTTCCGTTGCTGATAAAATAAAGTAACAATAGAATAACCGGGCACAAGCTAATCGATTTTATCTGTTCACCAAAATATGTGACCTTGTCCCAATGTCAGAAATGATAGTAAAAGAAAAGCGAAACAAGAAAAAAACGCAAAATAATCTCTACCAACACGCATATACACACATATACTCAGATACGCATGCGCGTGAGCACACAGTCCCCTGCATTCATGTCGGTTTTCATTGATATTAATGTCAGTTTTATAAAGTACCTTTTCCTATAGTCAAAAATAATAATTAATGGAGTTTTGCATCTTTTTCATGAATTGCACTTCGCGTTGTCAATGTGATGAAGCTGAAGAAACTTGAAGAAAATAAAAAATAAAATTACGAATAGAAATTGAATTGCACAAAATTAGTGTGAAAATAATTGATATGTTTTTCTTCTTCTTCTCGAACCTATTTGCATAAGTCATCATACCTAAATTGATTAACTGTTTATTTCTGTACTTAATTATCTCATGTATTAATTAGTATAGAGTAACAGTCAGTTGTGTTGATAGAGTTATAGCGGGCTATCGCATGTGTAACCGTGGTTCGTTATAGTATGAACCACGATGAACTACCACGTTCACTCCCTCATTCAACTAACTGCAGTTCATTCGACCAGTTTATGTGGTCATAAAAAGGAACCCTACGGAGTAATGGCTATGCTGTGGGAGCAGTTACGGTGTCTTTCCTGTTCGATAACTCTGTCAGCTAGAAAAAGCAATTAAGTTTCCCTTATACGAATATCGTATGTGTGACCGTGGTTCGTTATACTATCAACCATACTGGTCGTCTTAGAATTTTAAGAACACTTTGAATAACATAGTTTTTGGCAATAAAAACCAGTGCATTTAACTAGGATTGGTCTGATATGGAACTCAGAAACAACAGCAACAAGGATTTTGGTATAGAATTCTTACTTTAAATATTTCTATATTCATGTTTTGCAAATAAATTAACACTATACAGATGACTTTTTTCTGGTCCAGCTAGAAGAGGAAGCCTTTTGATAACATCTGAGACTGCTACTACTGCATCTGATGGTGGGGGTGAGGGTAGAAGTTACCGTTTCTTTTGCAACAATAGGAAAGCAATACATTGAGACACTGGAGGTATTCCCATAACGGATTTTTGATCGAACGCCTGCAGGTGAGTAGAAACCACCTGCATGTTTATAACCAAGTTCCAGTTGGTGGCGTTATGCTAAGCGGAATATTTGGTCTATTAGTAGTAGCAGGTTCGTAGTAGTGGTGCATTGCCTGACATAATATGTATTACGACCAATGACTGGTAGAAGGTGATGTACTTAATGACTTATTCTCCCCAATAACAGGTAAGTGATGTTCTTAATGGACGTTAGTATTGCCATCAATAATTGGCACTTTTCAACAAACTTGTACACTGTTGAAGTTAATATTCTATCGGTAAACAAAGTGGCCAATTGGCAGAATCGTTAACACGTCGGGCAGTTTGCTTAGTGGCATTTAGTCCGTTTTTACATTCTGATGTTCGAATTCTGCCGAGGTCGACTTTGCTTTTCATCCTTTCGTGGTCGATAAAATAAGTACCAGCTGAACGCTAAAAAGGGCAGAGATAAGACCCCCTTCGGTCATGAGTGACCATAGGATTGCTCCTATAAAGTTACCCTCAGAGGGACAAGTCCGGACGAGGTTATTTTATGGAAGACCAGCAGTCGCTCATACATACCAGCCTCCCCTCTCCACGCCACCGATGTTATACAAGGAAAAGCCAAAGGTTGATACAGCTTGGCACCTGTGACATTGCAATTCATTTCTACAGCTGAGTGAAATAAAGCGTCTTGCTCAAGAACACAACACAGAGCCCGGTCCGGGAATCGAACTCACTACCTCGTGATTGTAAGCCCGACGCTCTAACCACTGAGCCATGCGCCTTCACAGTTGAGCACTGGGGGTTAATATAATCGACTTAACCCATATCCCCAAATTGCTGGCCTTGTGGCCAAAATTTGAAACCAATATTCTATCAAGAAACAAATACTTTACTTCTTATTCCCCAGGACAAGATAATAGTTGTCATCAAACTTTCACTCCCTCATTTTTAGCATCATCTATAATATGCTGAGAATGTAGCAATGTGAAACACAAACACACACACACACACACACACACACACACACACA
>NC_068991.1:25250946-25256731 GCF_001194135.2 Octopus bimaculoides
CACACACACACACACACACACACACACACACACACACTGTGAGTAAGGAATCATGAGGGATGAGTGGTGAGTGAGAAAAGGATGCAGTTAGTGACAGTTTTAGCGGGTTGGAGAGGTATTTAAAAAATGGAGTCGGCCAAACTGAATTTATGACAATGTTGCAACGATAAGGATGGTAATAGTGATGGTGATGATGGTAACGAGGGAAAGGAGGAGGAGGAGGATAAAGATGATGATGATGAATATGTCAATAATGAACATGATTATGATGATGATGATGATGACGACGGCAATAATCCCGATGATGACAATGACGATGAATATAGTGAAAAGATGATGATGATGATGATGATAACAAGGATGACAATGAGGATAATTATAATAATGACGGTGATGAACAAGACGATATCGACGATGGCGACGACGACGATTATGATAATAATAATAATAATAATAATAATAATGATGGTGATGAAAACGATAATGATTATAGCCAGCACTTTGAGTGCAAATCGAGTTTCAGTCAAGTGTCTAACATAGTTGACTCGTTAATGTCACTTCAAAACATTAAAAAAAGAAAACAAAATTGTAAAGAAATTAATCCTCACCAAATTCGACGAGAGCATCGCAAGATTCCCTATCCAAGAATCTAAAATCATTAGTCATTTACGACCACAAATCAATAGTTACCAGAAGTTTCATGACTGCCACAAGTTTTGTCCATCATGTTATTTTGAATATCTCGTGTCATTCATCCTAACGCTACGTTGTATGTTTCAGAGCGGGTTTTAATGTTATATATTATTAATGTTTCATTTTGAGAGTTTTCCTATATGATTAGGATTTTGTCAAGCTGAAATATTGCAAAAACTAAACAAAGCAAAGAAAAACTCGAAACAACTTGCTTCTTGTCAATATTATTTACCGATGAAAAAAAAAAAAAATGCCCTTCACTTTCCTACACCTGCACTTACAGGGTTGGCCAAAAGTCACCTGACAGTAAATGAAAACCCATTTAATTGCAAGATTTATTTATGTTTAACAACTGAATGGATTTAATAAAAGCACCCAAAATATGGAACATCATGAAAATAGTTCAAACTGAAGTCATTCTTGAGCGACAAATTTTTTCTTTAAAATCAATACAGAATTACAGATAGTATTTATGGAATTTTGATTTACTGTCGGGTGACCTTTGGCCAACCATATATAACTTGAAATTCATATCCTACATATTTTCTAAGCTCGCGTCGTATGTGAAATATGTATCTTATTATTTATGTATTTAAAAGCTAATAATAATTCAGGTAGCTGGTGGTGTATTGATTGATGTATTCAAAAATAAATTTTTTTATAACAGTTTCCTTCTCGTTTAAAATAAAAATATCTAGAGATTCTAGAGGATATTGTCAGTGACTCTCAAGGAAAAAGGGAGATAATTTCATGAAACACTTTTCAGAGAAAATTTGATTTTCCTACTTAGAAGGAAAACTTCTAATCTTTGTTGATGTTCGAACGGATGTACCAATCTATCTCCTTATAAGTTATATTTAGATATTGAAGTTCCAAGAGGGAGATAAATAGAAAACTCGGTCGAGTTGCAAGAAGATTTTGCATCTAGCTTTAATTAGGGCTCTTTAAGTTTTGAGTTCAAGTCATGTCTGTGTGTAATTTGCTTTTCAGCAGCCTTCCTTGCCTTGATACAACAGATATAAGTTGAGATCAAACTTATCGATTTTTGTACGTTTTATATTAACCACTCAATAACAAGAAATGTTTTTCAAACTGACTTCCATACGGTTTCTGTCCCTATAACTTTACCCACAAACTTTGATCGACCGAGGCTATCTTTAAAGACGACTAGCGTAGTTGTCACGGAGTGAGATCGTGTAGATTAAAAGCAAACTATTGAAAAACAGTGTCATGTCTGCATCTAGATGGCAGTATGTATTCTAAGGGAGATTTGTCTGCTATTTCTATCATGTCAAGTGAGGACGTAGATGCACCTTCAGTGCCTCGAATTCTAGTATTTTCTCCGACCCTTTATTAAGGTGGTACAGAAGCAATTACCCAGCACCCTACCGTAGAGATGAAACCAAATTCTTCTTCCCGACTGTTGATTCTGCCGTACGAATTCGGTTTACACTGAAGTATAATATTTCACTTCACTCATTCAAAGTCATTGAAAGAGTTCTAAACGTCAGCTAATCTTCACCTTAACGTCTTAAATATATCTAAAACATGGTTGTTTGTGGAAGAGACTGTCTATTATGGTTTCATACATTAAGAAATCAATAATGACGAAAATGAAGAGTGTCCAGTGAAGTATCTCAGCATTATTCATTATTCTCAAATTAGGATTTCATCGATTTCATCGTATCGCCCTTAAATAGCTCTCAATATCGTTTCCTTTATTTCTCTCAATTTTTAAATACCCACCAATCCCACTTTCAATCTATTAATCCAACCATTTAAACTATTCACCGATTAATCAATGCAGTTCTATGCCTCTCTATAACATCCTAAATACAACTACCCGACTACCCCACTCCTCATTCTTTGTTAAATGGTCACTTTGAATAGCCATCTCTTTAATAACTAAGTACCCCATTCAGATACCCAAGCCGCCTTTTCTTTCTTCTTTCTCTATCTGCTGGCCTGTCTTACCTGTTTCTCCATCTACTTTGTCTTCTCGCTTCTTGTAGCTGTCAATTTAGTGACTCACCTCTTTTATCATATCCAGCAATGTGTAATGTCTCCACAACCATTTCTCTTTCTTCTACATCTAATCTCGTCCTTCTATCACTATACCCCTCTCCATCCAGCCCACATAACTTATCCAAATGCTTCCATTTCTCTTTCCTAATTCTCTCTCCGTTCTTGTCTTTCTCTTTTTCTCCACTTCTGTCATCTTTCTTTATACCTTCTACTCTTTCTATCCATTCAGTCAACCGACCACCCACCACTATTCTTGCCATCTCTTCACATTTATCAATCTATTCATCACATTATTCATCCGTCCATCCATCTGTCCATCTCTCTGTCCATCGATATATCTACTAATCCATCCATGAATCCATCCATCCATCCGACCGACTATCTATCCATCCATTTTAGAAGCTTAGCCACCCAAAACATACGCCTTGATTTTTTAACTTATTTCTTGTGCTAGTTACATCATGAACCCTCAAACTCAGCGTTGCTTATCGTTGCTTCTCCGTTCATCAAAACATTACCAGTTCTGCATCTCTGTCAATATATATGCACACATTCGCTTTCTCGTGCATACATATACACACACGTACGCACACATTCACACATGCACTCACACGCATTTATATAAATCCTCACACACGCACGTACGTACGTTCTCTATCACGTACACGTAGTTACATATTAATATCGATTCTGACAGTTATACACACATACGTATATGTAAATACACACAAGAATGCACGTACGAAGAGAAAACCTAGTGATTTGAAATAAAAAGTTAATAATAATAACAAGATCACCATCATCAACAACAACAACAACAACAACAACAACAACAACAACAATAACAACAAAAGTAATTGATTTCTTACATTGGTACAACCCTATAAAATAGCTTTCTTTATGGGGGTTGGGTGAGATACCTGCCTGGTATTCATTCAATTAAGTCAGTGCTAACATATTTAAGGAAGTCAGTAATATACTTTAATTAATTGTAATTTGAAGTGAGCGAAGATATTTTAATTAATTAAAATATGCCCAGAAATGATTATTTTTTTCTTAATTCAGTTACACTAACCAATATATGAAGTTTCACAGTAACTAAACTCAGCTGCTCATTCGTAGATATTTTGGAAGAAAATTTACTCTCGATGTATTTCCAAAAATAACGAAGATAGTTATTTAATGATTAGTTCTGCTCAAGAAAGGTAGCGGAAACAACTCCAAAATTTTAATTAATCATTTCTACTACAAACACAAGGCCTGAACTTTTGTGGATAGTGGACTAGTCGATTATATCGACCCCCACTTCAATACTCGACTGGTACTTATTTTATTAACCGCGAAAGGATGAAAAGCAAAGTCTACTTCGGTAGAATTCGAACTCAGAACGTAAAGCCAGAAAAAAATGTCACTATTCTTTACTACTCTAGGCACAAGGCCCGAAATTTTGGGGAGGGGGCCAGTCGATTAGATCGACCCCAGTACGCAACTGGTACTTAATTTATCGATCCCGAAAGGATGAAAGGCAAAGTCGACCTCGGCGGAATTTGAACTCAGAACGTTGTTGGCACTCCGTAGCTTACGACGTCGAGGGTTCCAGTTGATCCGATCAACGGAACAGCCTGTTCGTGAAATTAACGTGCAAGTGGCTGAACACTCCAAAGACACGTGTACCCTTAACGTAGTTCTCGGGGATATTCAACCTGACACAATGTGACAAGGCTGACCCTTTGAATTACAGGCACAACAGATACAGGAAGTAAGAGAAAGTTGTGGTGAAATAGTACAGCAGGGTTCTCCACCATCCCCTGCCGGAGCCTCGTGGAGCTTTAGGTGTTTTCGCTCAATAAACACTCACAACGCCCGGTCTGGGAATCGAAACCACGATCCTATGACCGCGAGTCCGCTGCCCTAACCACTGGGCCATTGTGCCTCCACTACTCAGAACGTGAAGACAGACGAAATACCACTAGCATTTTGCCCGGCGTGCTAACGTGTCTGCCAGCTCGCTGCCTTAGAAATGTCGCTATTCATCTTGTCCAGTTTGCTAACGATTCTGCTATCTGCCTTTATAAAGCTTAATTAAAAACAGTCAGAAAAGTAATGAAGAGTGAACCTGTTGTGCAAGTACGGTGAGAAGTCTGAACATGTTTTAGTTGCTTGTTTTCTTTTGAGTGAATTATTACAGTCTTTAGAAGTACTGTAAGGTTTCGTTAGTATTTCATAGACTTCGGAAGGTAAGAAAATGGAATGGAAAAGGTAATTAATTGTCTACTTTGTAACATACATGGTAGTGTTGTTTAGTCCACAGACAAGCTTAATCGATTAAACTCATGAGTAATGGTAAATCAGCCTGACATATTACTTTAACATGCACTGAAGGTGCCGCGAAACGGTGCATGATAAAATGTCCTGTCACAAAAATAACTTAGAAGGGGATCAAAGACGCATATGAAACAAAATACGAAAAGGTAATGTTTATCCCTACTTAATAGTGACTGTTCTTTTAGAACAAACTAGACTGCGGTAGTTGCTAAGAAAAAAAAATGCAAGTGCGTATTATAACACAATCAAAGCGAAAAATTTCATTAAGTTTAATGTATAAAAATACTGTAGGGAAAACGTATACTTGCTGAAATATATACATAAATATATATTCAAATTATATATCTAGAAAATAATTATTCAAAGCTCATAATTATTCAAAGTTCATAGGCGCAGGAGTGGTTGTGTGTTAAGTACCTTGTTTACCAACCACAGTGTCCTGGGTTCAGTCCCACTGCGTGGAACCTTATATGGGTACAGGACATAAAAAAAACGTTAAACACAATGAGAAACGAAAAACGAAAACATAAAAACGAAGACATAAAACGAACTTTTTTCGAACAACGAAAAAAAAAAAAAACAAACAAACGGAGAAACGAGACATGCAACATAAAGAGTATATCCTTTCTTCAGTTGTCCCTGTTCCACCTACTCCGCGTTTCGAAGGAAATGACAATACGCGACTTCGGTGGAACAGTCCTTCCTTCAAAGCAAATTAAATAAAATTTGAAAATTTTTGCGG
>NC_068991.1:25257317-25261769 GCF_001194135.2 Octopus bimaculoides
ATATATATATATATATATACATATATATATATATATATGCATATATACATACATACATGTACATACATATATATGTATATGCATATATATATATATATATTATTCATATTATATATACATACACACACACACATATATACATAGTGCAGTGAATTAACTATCGTCTAAATTATGCACAAATGAAAATAACACTGACTTCTCATTTCAACAGATATATTTACCAAAATTACATAAAAATATCTTGAAATACTAAACAGTATATTTATTCAATAAAATCACCATTGGCTTCAACTATGGCCTCTAGACGACTTCAGAATCTCCTGCAATTCTACTCTTCTGGACTGTCTCTCTGTTTAAGATGGTGAATGCTGCTATAATCCTTGCTTCACTTCATCTTTGTTGTTACAAAGAGTTTTGTTGGTCTCTCGCTCAACACATAATAATCAAGAGAGTTGCAGTCTGGGGAGTTAGGTGGCCAGATGTTAGGGGTGATGTGGTCACAGAAATTACCTAACAGCGATGACTGGGTTTTCCTGTTTGTGTAGCATGTTGCAAAGTCCTGTTGCTAGATAGAGGGTCTTCCAACAGCCACCTTTTTGATCCAGGGCAGCACCACCTCCTCCAGGCACTTGATGTAGGCCTCCGTGTTGAGTGTGAGGCCGTGTGGGAAGATGAATTGAGGCATAACGTCGCCATCACCAGTGATCACTCCAAACATCATGATGTTGACTGGATGTTTGATTTTTATCACTCTCGGTACATGTCCTCAGATTTAACTGTCCTCAGATTGACACCCAAACAATTTGAAATGTTCGTATCAGAGTTTCCGGCACGAATGTCAGTAGTACAGCATGTCGTTATCCAAATTTCTGACAGAGCGAATTGCGTCATAGTGCTGTTTGTCTCACAGATGGTACCCAACTGACACTACTATACTGTGTAGTCGAGAAAATCAAAAACAAACAATGTGCATGTGCAAAATAAAAAATATAAAATGTCGACAATTTACCAATCGCACCCTGTATATTTGTGCGTGTGTATGTGTGTATATATATATATATATATATATATATATATATATATATATATATATGCATACACATATATACATACATGCGTACACGCACACACACACACGTGTGTATGTGTGATCTGCCAATTTTTAATGTTTCATTTAAATACCAAACGCTGTATTATAAACATAGGTAAAAAAAGCTATAACAGTTCGTAGTATCTATTTAATCAATTAATACACTCTTATCACTCATATATCTCGAGGGTAGAAGTAATCACGATGTAATTCTGACAATGAATCATTAATCAGTCTGTAAAAGATAAGTATATGAAAAATAATTATGATGATAATGTTGACAATAATGATGATGACAGCATCACTAACATCAAAAGCAGCAAACAGCAATAATAATGAGGTTAAAATGATGATAAAATAAATATTTGCCATATATATGTAATGAAAACATTGAGGAAAGACACCTTACTCTTTTGCAAGCTATCCCCGATTTTTTAACGTCTTTCTTGGAAAGGACAGTAAAGGTGGAAAGGGAAGTGCTACCTTACAGTGAATTCGTTAAAAGATGAGTGAATGGAAAAAATGGTTAGAGTGAATGGCCTTACTCTAAGTATGAGCCTTTTGATTGGAGAGCTGGGGAGAGGGCTTGTACCTTTTGTGGTCAGGGCAATCCTGGATCTGTGGGGTTTCTTGATTGTCTCTGGTTAGAGTTTCTCCTGTATCAGGGAGACTGCATCATTCAAGTTACTACATACTTTGCATACGATGCCTGTTTTTATCGCATTTCTCTGCCTTTTCCATTTCTTTCTTCCCATCCTTTGTGTAAATCCCGTCACAAATTGTTGTCTGTCCTTGTGATGGTCTCCTCCTCTATGCCTCTGTAGCTAAAAATCATCATCATCATCTTTGTCCTTCATCCTTTCGGGCCGATATATCAAGTACCAGTTGAATACTGGGGTCAATATAATCGACTAGTCCCCTCCCCACAGATTTCAGGCCTTTTGCTTTTAGTAGAGAAGATTATTATTATTATTATTATTATTATTATTACTATTATTATTATAATTTGTAGTATTATTGGTAGTAGTAGTATTTTAATATATTGGATGACGAGGTGATAAAATCTTTAGAGCTTCAGAGAAAATGCCTTACATTATTTATTCGGTTTCTGTACATATTTGTATATCATGCATTTGTGAGATATGAGAAAATAAACAGAAGAAAATTAAGACATATTATATTAGTATAGATTAGAATAGGTAAAGACACTAATAAGAGGTCAAAATTAGTTCTAACAAGAAGTATTTATAGCAATTATAGAAAGATAATCTCATATTCGCAGAGAGGCATTTTATTTTTAATAATTATTATGTTAATAAGGCGGTGAGCTGGCAGAGTTGTTAGCACTCCGCCGAGGTCCACTTTGCATATCAACCTTTCGGGGTCGATGAAATAAGTACCAGTTGAACAATGGGGTCGATGTAATCAACTTACACCGACCCAGGATTCGCTAGCCTTGTGCCAAGATCTGAAATGAACAATTATTACGTTAATAAGGTTGCGAGGTGGCAAATTTGTTAGCACGCCAGGCGAAATGCTTAGCAGCATTTCGTCCGTCTTCACGTTCTGAGTTCAAATTCCGCCGAGGTTCCACTTTGCTTTTTATCCCTTTCGAGGCCAATAAAATAAGAATCATTTTATGCACTGGGGTCAATTTAGTCGACTTACGCTTATCCAGAAATTGCTGGCCTTGTGCCAAAATTTGAAATCAACACGTGAATAGGATATGAAATTAACAAGTGCTTATTTGATGTTATTCTTCTCGAATATATATCGGGTATAGTTTCCTTGGCAAATAATATTTCAAATAGTTGAATTCTCCAAAATTGCTCATAAACACGAGTTTTGAGTGATTGAGGCATGAATTTTCTTAAGAGCATAGCTAGTAGCAAGGGTTTATCGATTGATCGAGTTAGCTGATAAAAGTATTTGTAACATATAGCTAAAACGATACTGATCATGCTAACACGGGTAGTAGTAGTAGTAGTAGTAGTAGTAGTAGTAGTAGTAGTAGTAGTAGTAGTAGTAGTAGTAGCAGTAGTAGTATGGGGGTGCATGTGCTATAACAGCGCATTAATGCACCCACTAATTCCCAACGACTCCTGACGAATGACGTCTTTGCACCACTCAGGCAACAATCCTCCAAAGTATATCTGTTTGGAAACGTTGGGTCTATTCTTTGACATATCGGTCAAAGTGCAATGTGAAATTAAGTATTTTGCACAAAAGCACAACACGCCCGCCCAGTGTCAGAAGGGAACCCACGAACGCCAGAGCAACGCCTGAATCCCTAGACCAGGCGCCTTCACGAACGTATATGTTGGTATGATTCTATATAAACTATGGCTATTATATAAATACAGTTATTTTAGTTTTGTTATTTTAGTTCTCCTCTCGGTAGAAGCATGTTTTGTTTTTATCTTGATATAACTACAGAAAAAATATGGATATTGATATAGCTAAACTTTATTGTGTTCTACTTTTTTCTTTCACACACACACACACACACACACACACACACACACACACACACACACACACACACACACACACACACACACACACATTGTGTGTTACTGTTCTTTTGTTTTTAAAATTTAATCTCCATAAAAATGCTGTTTATGTCCAATATCTATTCTATTCTAGCTACAGGTGAGATATGATATGTAGTGAAACAGTTCACGTTAGCTGTCAGGTCATTTTTATCAAATCAAAAAAATTATATTTATGTGCATATTACGTATATGCTTACACGTACTTATAATATCGTAATAATATTATGCTTACACACACACGTACACAGACATACATACACACACATATATACATATATACGACTTACCCACACGTGTATACATATTTATATAAACATACGTTTATAAACATATATATATATATAATATATATATATGTATATATATGCATATATATATATATATGTGTGTGTGTACTCATATATGCACATACACACACACACATATATATATACACACACATATATATAGACACACACACATTTTATGTCTTTTACCTTTTACTTGTTTCTGTCTTAGGATTGCAACACTGCTGGAGTATAACCTTGAAGAGTGTTGGCGATCACGTCGAGGCAAGTACTTACTTCTTAACGCTAGGTTACGAGGACATAAACAAACCGACACCACTTATCAAGCGGTGGGGAAACAACACAATGACACTGAAACTCAATGACATTCATACATACAGACAGACATACACTACGAGCTTCCACGTAGTTTCCATGTATCAAATTCATTCACAAGACGTTGGTCGACCTTTGGGTCTTGTGCAAGTTACCGCACTGAAGGAATGAAATCGATACCACGAGGTTGCAAAGCGAACTTGTT
>NC_068991.1:25261779-25267718 GCF_001194135.2 Octopus bimaculoides
TCCATGTATCAAATTCATTCACAAGACGTTGGTTGACCTTTGGGTCTTGTGCAAGTTACCGCACTGAAGGAATGAAATCGATACCACGAGGTTGCAAAGCGAACTTGTTAGTCACACTGCCATATACATACACATGTATGTATGTATGTATGTATGTATGTATGTATGTATGTATGTATGTATGTATGTATGTACGTATGTGTATATGTGTGTGTATATATGTGTATGTGTGCGCATGTGTGTGTGTGTATGTATGAATATATAGACATACATGTATATGCGCATTTACATATTAAGAGATTTGATATATATTTATGTATATATAGATATTTAGCTATCTGGCTGTCTTTGTATAGTTATAAATATACACGCACACACACACGCATATAATCACACACACACACACACACACACACACACACACACACACACACACACACACACACACACACACAGCTATACACTCGCAGACACATCCACATTTACAACTTATATTTCTAATTTATGAGACGAAAACAGAATAGAAAATTTGCCCGGAGGAAAAGTTAATAATAGGATGCGAAAAAAAAACCCAACAACAACAAAAAACGTCTACAACAACAAAATACACAAAGACCATGTATAAATATAAAGAAAGAAAATTCTTTGCTGGTAGCATCCTTTAGCACCAGTGCTAAAGCATATATTCCCTAAAGCAAGAAATCGATTATCTATTTACATATTTGCGTTTAAGTCTATTTACTGATGTCATAATACCATCAAGATAAACGACAGTTTGTCGTTTAATAGCTTGAGCATGTTTCGGACATTTTGTGATGCTTTCCCAATTTTATATAACAATAATAATAATAATAATAATAATAATAATGATAATAATAATAATAATAATAATAATAATAATAATGTTATTATTATTATTATTGTTGTTGTTGTTGTTGTTGTTGTTATATGGAAACTCAGCTTATTTTGCTGGGTATGATGGAAAGTATCAGCTGTCCACAGCCAGCAAACACTTGTTTATTGGTCATGCTTCAAGAACCCTGCCAAGAATTCTTGCAGTTCCAAACAATGCTGATTTTTGTAGGTGTTCTACCTTCACACGTGCACCAATCTTTTTCAGCCATGTTGGTAGCTGAGTGTTGATACTTCCAAGTGCACCAATTGCTATTCGTATTACGTCTACTCTCTTCATTGACCACAACCTTCGTATTTCCCACTTCAAATCGTCATAGTTGTTTACTTTTCCTTTTTCTTTTACATTGATCCTGTTGTCACCAGGGCATACTATGTCCATTATCATGTATGTTCTTTCTTTTTTTATTCATCACAACAATGTCTGGTTCCCGATGTCTGGTCAAGTGATTCAACTGGATAGTTGCATCCCACAGGATTTTTCAATGCACATTTTCGATGACTCCATGGATCTTTCTTGCCATATTATCATAGCGTCTTTTGTATTCGCGTTGTGCCAATTTCTGGCGTTCGCTAACGATGTGCGATACCGTTTCAACCCTTTCACCACACATTCTGCGTTTGTCGTTATCGGTAGGTTTGTCTATTCTGCACTTCATATAGTTGATTCTTAACGCTTGCTCCTGAGCTGCGCATATGATTGCTTTTGTCTTTATCGTCAGGTCACTCCTCCTCATCTGTAGCTACCAGTCCTCTGTGTCTGTCTTGGCGTCCACATGTCTTGCAAACAGCCAGTACATTTTTTTTCTCCTTCCATGCCTTTTCTATTTTTTTGTTCATTTCTTGTTTAAATTTTTCTTTCGTTACACAATTTTCAGTTTTGATGTCGCCGGCCTTCTTCGCCTGTTTCAACAGTGGCTCTACGTCATTCTTTATATACCACCCTAAGCTATTTTCCTCTGCTTCGATACAGTCCTGGCAACTGACCAAACCTCTCCCACCCTTTCTTCTGGACAAGCACAACGTATCGGTGTCACTGTTAGGGTGGAAGGCTCCATGTACTGTCAACATTTTTCTGGTCTTGGTATCCATTTTCTTCACTTCTCTCTTTTATCATTTTATAATTCCTGTTCCTTACTAAAGTGATGCTATCACCCACGCATGAACTCCTTGGATTTTATTCCATCCAGTCAATTTTGAGCGCAATACCAACCTCAGTCTTCAGAAATACTCCATCCGCAGTTGCTTTTTCATTTCCTTTTCCATTATGTCGTTCAACTCTAGTACATCGAGGTATTTGTATCCTTCCGTTTCAATTTGTTTAATCAAGTCTCTATTCGGTAATTCTACCCCTGCTAGGGACTGTACCTTGCCGCTCTTTAGGTAGATTATTCCGCACTTCTTGAGTCCGAATTCCATTCTAATATCAGTACTGACTCAATAGATCGTGTTCACCAAGTAACTCACTTGTGTCTCATCCTTTCTATACAGTTTTATATCATCCATGAAGAGGAAACGGTTGACTGTTTGGAATTTTCCCTTTAGTTGGTACCTCAGGTTCATTTTCCTAAGTACCAAGGTCAAGGGTATCATGCAGAGAACAAAAAACAACGGAGATAGGCTATCACCCTGGAAAATCTCTCTTCTGACACTTAGGGTGCCCAGGCTTTTCTCGTAAGATGTTAGTTCATCTCTAACATTAATACTATTTATTATGTTCCACTGAACATTATTGTTTTGAAAATTAGTGAACGAGAATGAATATCCAGGTACTTAAAGTAGACAATGATTGGTTCCAAGGTAGATGAAATAGCAATTTATTGAACTGGATGTTAGTGTCACATGTATGCAAAGTTTCATGAATATTGGTTCGATGGTTTAGGCACTCAGTTGGTAACAGAGGGACAAATCCCCTGGTTGCTTAGATACTTCAGACTACCCCTGAAATATTGAAGCAATCCTATCATTTACCTATATATATATATATATATATATATATATATACATATATACATATATTGTAATTATATAAATGTTGTTCTTACTCTATTGATTGAGACAACTACTGAATACAATTAAATTATTAATTCTACATAAGATTTATAATATTTGAAAAGATATGATAAAGACTACCAGCTGCGTCTTATCAGTTTCTTTAGATGCATACAAATACTTGCAGATATATTACTGTGAGTCTCACATAATTATTTGGCCACAAAGATATTGATGGTCAGTATTTGATAACTATTATATGAAGTTCCATAAGCTGTACGAATTATTCAATTCTAATCAAGAAAGTATTTTTAACTTCAAACATCGAAATCTGAGATAATCTGATGGAAGTAATCTTAGAATATTCTTGGCTATTAAGCAAGTGTTTAAAATGTATATTTACAATATTTATACCTACACTATATTTCGATTAGTATTATCTCCGATCAACATCATATTATTTATTGTTAGACATGTATATGTTGTCAGTGAAGCAGGTGAAAAGGATTTGGAAGTAAAGTTTCTTAGCTCATAACCAAGTCAGTGACCACGGACATATAATCTTGATGTCGACTGAACAACCTAGCGTATTGTAACAATAAAGATGATCGTATTATGTTGTAAATTTATAACTGTAGCATTTCTAGCGATTGTTAAAGAAACCTATTGGTTATAAAACCGTAGAGAAAAATGTAGGTCTCTTCAGAAATTGTGAATTTGGTAGAAAGAAACTGTATGGAAACCCGTTTTATCTATCTATCTATCTATCTATCTATCTGTCTGTCTGTCTGTCTGCCCGTGTGTGTGTATGTGTTCGTGAGTGTGTGTGTGTGTGTGATTACATTTCCCCCCACGCACTGCTGCTGGACAACCGATATTGGTTTGTTTCCGTTGCTGTAAAGTAGAGGCTCGGCAAAAGAATGATGTATAGGTGTCGATTCGATCGACAATGTCGTATCCTGTTTACGGATATTATTAAGTACAGATATGTTGGAGAGTCCAACATTGTCATGAGGGGCAACAACCAAAGTGAGCTTTTTGACCAGCACCTCCAAATAGAAAAAAAAAAGAATAAAAAAACAAGTCTTAGACATAAATAAGTAAAACTACTTTACCCAGTGTTATGTAGTCTGAATATTGTTGTATAAGAGATACAATGATGGTGAACACAATCTGCAGTACAAGATCAGTTCTTGCTTCAAGCAACTTCACCTATATCGTTAATACTCTCGGCAATATGAACGTTCCAAACCCTATTTTGTTAATTTCTCCTGTTATGCATTGCTCTGTTGTATAGATAAAGTTTACTGATTCTGTTTGTTATCAGTATATGAAATACTGAGGAAATTTTATACGATCAATAATAGACGCCCGTGAGAGTCTTATTTTCCACCTAAATATTTAAAATGATAATACTCATTGAGCTAATACTGTTTTTCCTTCCGTAGTGCATAAAAAATTTATAGGTAGATGATTGATTCTCATTGCATTAATTATGCTAACACCAACTTCACAAATGTTTAATTAGCTTGATCTGTTATTTCAAAATAAATGACTAAAAGTCTGGATGTATTGCGTGGTTAAGAAATATGCGTCTTTACCACATGGCTGAATGTTCGACCCCACTGTGCAATTCCTAGGCTAAGTGTCTTCTACAATACCTTTGAATCGAAAATGACCTTATTGTTGGAATTCTGTGAATGGTGGAGATATTGTGTAGCTGCACGCCGTATATAGATATATATATATATATGTGTGTATATATGCATGTATATATATGTATGTGTGTGTGTGCTTCTGTGCACGCATATTTTACATCCAGTACTCTTTTATGTTTGTATATGTATTTTAAGTGTTATGTATATCATTATTTTAATCTGTTTCAAGTCCACCCGTCTGTCTGTCTGTCTGTCTGTCTGTCTGTCAGTATGTATGTGTGTATGTATGTGTATTCATACACAGACAGAACGATATAGATATAGACATTAAGCGAATGTGTGTATGTGTGTGTGTCTGCGTGCGTGTGTTCGCGCATCATTCTATCTTTCATCGATGTATATCAATGAAAGGAAATGTGTAAACATCTACAAATAAAACAGCAGTGATTCTGCAAGCGAAGTTGCTTTTGTTATTTTGCCAGAATCGAATTAAACATTATTTCCTCATTCTTTCCGTCAGAAATGCAGTTATTTAGTGACTAGTCCTTGGAAAGTAGTGATGCTATTATCAAATAATTGATATATAAAATAAATTCATAATGTCATTGATGTAGCTAAGTGAAAAACGGAGCTGCAACGAGAGTTGCTTTTTACCATGCTCTAATTACTCTAGAGGAAAAAAAAAAGGAAGCCTTCAACAACTCTCCGACGATACAATGACGAATACAATAACGAATGCATCAATATTTATGTTTAATGCAAGAAGAAAGACAAACAATAGGGATGGCAGCACGTCAGTTACACTAAATGAAGAAAGAATCAATGAAATCCGCCATAATTTTCTTCGGTGTTGCGCTTCATTGTTTAGTAACATTTGATATCAGTTAGATTTCAAAATATTGAATCGCACACTCTAAGAACAGCGATCGTCATGAGAAACGATTTTTGTCTCTTATAATTAAGTGATATGTTATTTCATATAGCTAGCTAATGCTCTTGGTAAATGCAGGAATGTTACAGTATCCAGCTTCTTATCTTTAAAATAAAAACTGTTTTGAGATAATAAAGAATATTACGTATGCTAAATGTGTGGTGAGCACTGCAAACAAAGAACTATGATTGTGGTTTCAGTCACTGGAGGAGAAACATTAAATTTTACTCACATCCTTAACTCCACCAATAATTACTATACACACACACATGTACACACTTAAACGCACCTAAAGACACGCACACACACACACACACACACACACACACACACACACACACACACAGCTACACCGCAATGTAAGATGTAGAAGTTTAGCATAGAAAAGTTCTTTTAATATAACGCAATTATGCTACGTGTTTATATCGGAGGACTTCCTGGGTATA
>NC_068991.1:25268803-25269734 GCF_001194135.2 Octopus bimaculoides
ATATATATATATATATATATATATATATATATATATATATATATATATATATATACATATATGAAAAAATATATATTTATATGAATATATATAATATATATAATATATGTTTACACACATAAATCTATAGACAGAGAGACAGATAAATAGGGGAGGATAGATAGTTAGGTAGACTATGTACAGTACAGTTCTCGACGTGCTTCTATCAAGAGCATAATAATTTATGCATAAGAATATGAAAAGTATAGCGAAAAATTACTCTCTTCAATTTACATTCACCACGTGGTTTCGACTGCAAATTAAGCTGTTTTATCCTACTTTGTCTGTTGCTATTGTTTGGACAATGCATTACCCTCACAACTTCTCTTCCCGTCCTTCTTGGCGCAAACAATCTAATGCAGAAAAACTTCAATATTAGAACTTAATAACACCAATCAGTCAGCTGATATTAAGCTTTTACTTATTGTAGATTGATCAAGTGTTAATTATCGATTGACGACCAACTTTGGTATTTTTCTTAAAGCAATAAAGTGCTTCGGAATAAAAACAATTAATCTCTTAGCCATAAACCGAAACGATATAATCCAGCAGCAAACAGAACATTTTTTCTCTTTCTACTGATTCTTGTTTGTTTTTTTTTATTGATCTTTTTATTCTCTTGAAGAAACTGAAAATAAGACAGATTCACGTTTCTACTGTTTTCTTTTTATGTATGTGTTTTTTTTGTTTTTGCCTACTTGTACTTTGTTTGCCATTTATTTTTAATTTTGTATTTGATTTTGTAATTCGTGCAAAGAAATGAGATTTTTTATAGGTTAACAATAACAAAAAAAAAATAAAAGTAAAAGACATAAAAGTTAAATAAAGTGAAAAGGAAAGAAAATAAAGAAGCGAGGTATATGTGTGTATATATATATATATATATATATAT
>NC_068991.1:25269803-25273279 GCF_001194135.2 Octopus bimaculoides
AGAGAGAGAGAGAGAGAGAGAGAGAGAGAGAGAGAGAGAGAGAGAGAGAGAGAGAGAGAGAAATAAACAGAAAGAGAGTGAGAGATTAAGAGGAGTGAACAAAGCTGTGGGGTCGATGAAATGAACAGATATGCAATGGTGAAAATATAATTGTGGCTTTGGATCAATGTAAAATATCTTCTTTGAGGAAGTGATATATATGGACCTATTGATAAAAGCTGTAAACTGATGAGTAAATGCTTCGAGTAATGAAGATGTACTCAGTGTTGTATAAAGTCATGACAAATGCTCCAATGTAAGTGTTCCTATTTTGTTGGAGCCTACTCATAACGGCTAAGTCACCTTCTAATATCACACGGCACAACCTGCACTCAAGTGCTCATGTCAACGAGGTACCATTCCTGGCTTTTTCCTGTATAAAATACTTAAGTTTCGGTTATATTTAATGTCATACAAAGCTCGAATGCCATTCACAATACCGTACTGCTTCTCCATCTGGTATGGTGCTCCTACTACACTCACAAATGACCTAGATCAACAATGGTATAGTGCTTCTTCATTAGAGATGGTGTTGTTACTACAACCACAGGAATCCTACATCCACAACATCTTACTACTTATGAATCTGAGATGATGCTGTCAATATCCTTACAAATATTCTAGAGAGCTTTATGATTTTCTTATTTGAAGAATTTCTGAAGAGCGCACAGAAAACGGTTTCTCAGTCGATGCATAATTCATTGCTCAGAAACGAAAATTAAAAGTTACCTATAATTAAATATACTAAACATATCTAAATCATTGCTTTCCAATGGTTTGTCAATAAGCAGATTTCGGTTTTAGATATATCAACATAATTAACTCAGACTAATCATACGTAATGCATTTTTAAAATCGAAAAAAAAAAAAAGGTTCTATCACAGGACACAACTGGCGACTCGTTCAGTAAATATTATCTATCGTTCCTTCGAGGTGTGAAACAATTTGTTCTTTTCATGCGAAAAGATATCCAGAACTCGCTAAAGAGCAGATCCTGATGAGTTCCAATTTTGCAGAATTTTATAAAGAATCCGATGATGCTGTGAGAATTTTTTTTTAATAAAGGGGTCGTCACAGAATCATATGCTCCTCATCGGCTCTACAGGTTTTATCGGTTGATTTTTCCAGGGTCCCCTACAACGTGGTAAGGCACAGTAACCGCTCTTGTACTTCTATAACATTTCGTTTAGTTTCATCTGAAACTATCTTAAAGTAAAAGAAAAATCCCCTGCGGATTTGTCTTAGACTTTATCTTGAATTGAAAAAAGAATGTTATATTTATACACACAGACGCACACGCACACGCACAGCCACACGCACGCACGCACGCACGCAGACACACGCACGCACGCACGCACACACACACACACACACACACACACACACACACACACTTATATACATACAAGTTTATCAAATACCATAGAACAAAAATTCTTGATTTATGAAAATTACCTCCACCTTCAGAAGATGTATCATAATTATCAACTGGCAATTATGACCAGCTCTACTTGAAAAGGGGAAGTAAATCTTGAGATTCAAGATTTCTCCCTAATTTATATGTCATTAAGGAAATGGACAGGTTTATTGTCTGAAGATAAGAAGACATTCATTGACACGTGTTGAGAAGACATTCATTGATAAGACATTCATTGATAAGAAGACATTCATTAACATGTGACCCCATAGCTGTCATTGTGGCTTAGTAGCTGCACAATTGTCCAACTATATCTGCAGTAACCATGGGACTTGGATGCAAACAAAAAGAATAATAATATATTTATGGCCTAGATAATTTGCACAATTTAAACAAAAAGTAGCAAAAGGAAGTAACTAAGAGTGGCCAATGGTATGTATTTGAACCCCTAGATCAGTATATCACCGCCTCCGCTTTCACTAAACATGCTGACTCCGATCTCTTCCCCTATTTTTCCTACTCCTCTAACACCAAACGGGTCATTCTCTATTCCCAATAACTTTATCTCCGACTGCTGTGCATCTATGAACAGGATTTTGTCACTGTCTCAATACTTGCCCTGTTTGTTGACTCGCCACGGATACCCCTCTGCCCTTGTCCATATCCACCCTTACCCGTGTCCACCAAATTGATCACGCTTTATCTCTCTTTTCTTCACACCCGTTTCGCAACCGCATTCCCTTTCCCCTCTTTTTCACCCGTCTACCCTACCCCTTAGTCGGAAAATTTACTGCCCTTCCGACTTCCATCTGATCCCACCACCCTCCCTGTTTCCTCAATCTACCTCTCTTCTTTCAAACGTGCCTGAAACTTACGCGGCCTACTGGTCCAGAGTTTCCTCCTCTCCCCAACTCACACCTATCCTGGATCGTTCCTTTGCTCCAGACCACGGTTCCACAACTGTCTGTTCATCACCAACGCCACCTCACTCACTGGAACCAATACCCGTTTCACATCCGTAACGCCTCTTTTCTAGCATCGTTTATTGCCTCAAATGTACCCTTTGCGGCTCATTATATGCTGGATAGTCTCGTCACCGTCTGGCCACTGTCTGACCACTGTCTGACCACTGTCTAACCGAGAGATTTACAGAACAATTACGAGGCATCCACCTCTAAAGAAATATCCCCTTCACTCGTCGCGTCTGCTTCACGAACAAGTCCACCGAACACCTCACTCTCTCCGGCCTGGCCATACACTAAGGAACCAGGAGTAACGGTACATTTTCACCCTACGAACTCATGCACCATTTTGATTTAACATCACTTCCCTCTTGTAACAACTTCCACTCTCTTTTTCTTTTTCCATTTATCTTCTGCACAAGACATACATATGTACTGCACACACACACATACACACGTTTACATATCATAACACGTGCAAAAAAAAGCTCCTCACCTACACTGACACACACATTCCGCAAACACACACGCAAACATACATACACACACATGCACACAAACACACCCGTACACATGCGCTCACACACACTCATACCCGTACGCACGTATACATACGTACACATCTGCACTCACACACACGTCACCTGGACTCTCGAGCAGTTAAACCCTACTGCTACTAACCTATTAGATTCACTCTCTCTCACTGAAGGCACTCCTTCGGTTATGATGACGGGTGTTCCTGTTGATTCCATGAAATTAACGCGCAAGTGGCTGAGCACTCCACAGACACATGTAACCTTAACATCGTTCTCACGGAGATTCAGCGACACAGCTGTCTATTTGAATTGCGGGTACAACTCATTTTTGAGTAGACTGATGGAAGGTGAAATAAACCATCTTGCTCAAGAACACAACGCACCGCCGGGAATCGAACTCATGACCTTACGATCATGAGCCACCCTAACCACAACACCACACGTCTCCATGCTCTTTCACACACACGTAAAAGCATATATACACTTATACACACCACAAACACAATATCACCCCTACCCTCT